>NC_055965.1:4057511-4232511 GCF_018492685.1 Alosa sapidissima | reverse complement strand
CCCTCTCCTTCTCCTTCTCCTTCCCCCTCCCCTTCCTCCTTCTCCTTCCCCTTCTCCTTCTCCTTCCCCTCCCCTTCTCCTCCCCCTCCCTTCTCCTTCTCCTTCCCCCTCTCCCTTCTCCTTCTCCTTCCTCCTTCTCCTCCCCCTCTCCTTCTCCTTCTCCTTCCCCCTCCCTCCCTTCTCCTTCTCCTCTCCTTCTCCCTTCCCCTTCTCCTCCCCTCTCCTTCTCCTTCTCCTTCCCCCTCCCCTTCTCCTTCTCTTCTCCTTCTCCCTTCTCCTCCCCTCTCCTTCTCCTTCTCCTTCCCCTCCCTTCTCCTTCTCCTCTCCTTCCCTTCTCCTCCCCTTCTCCTCCCTTCTCTCTCCTCCCCTCCCCTTCTCCTTCTCCTTCTCCTCTTCTCCTTCCCCTCCCCTTCTCCTTCTCCTTCTCCTTCTCCTTCCCCTTCTCCTTCTCCTTCTCCTCCCCCCTCTCCTTCTCCTTCTCCTTCCCCCTCCCCTTCTCCTTCTCCTTCTCCTTCTCCTCCCCCCTCTCCTTCTCCTTCTCCTTCCCCCTCCCCTTCTCCTTCTCCTTCTCCTTCTCCTTCCCTCTCAAAGAGGCTTTTTGGGGGAGGACTCTCTTCACGCTACCTGCCCCTCAGAACATCCCTCGCCTGGATAGACCACGTCAGGCCGTCTATGGGGTTAGGAGTTTATTTCCTGGTTTACAAGATGATGAATTATTGAGGCGCGCCGATCCCCGGGGACAGATCACGGAGTTGTTGAACTACAAAAGTGGTGAAGGGCGCTCATGAATACTGTAGTCTCATAGAGCACTCTGGAGAGCAGCAATATGGTGTACAGAACCAGCAACAACTGGAGCCTACCTAATAACAAGTGTCTCTTCTCAGAGGCGAGCTCTGCTGGAGAGGATTGCACAGACATGCTCCTGGCCAGAGACACACACTTTGAGAGACGACATTAAACCTCAGGGAATAATATTGGTAGGAAAAAAAACAAACCTTAGAGGAAGCTCATAGAAAGCTAAGCTCAGTCTTTCTCTTGGATTTCTCCAGGGAAGGGACTTCAAAGACTGTCTCCTCAGTTTTTTTTTTTTTTTTGCACTGCTGCAGGGAAGACTCACAGAAGTCACAGAAGAGTGGGTGGGCGGGTGGCTGTATCTGCAGAGTAAGAGCAAGTGGGGTAAGGCAGCGTTACAAGACTGCGCGGGCAGCACAGCACTGACCTGCAGGGCCCTGTGCATGCTAATGATGGGACTGCTCTGCTCCTGTCCTGCCAAACACAGGCTGCCACAGACAGGGCAAGCAGGCAGGTGGGGAGCAGAACGGCCTCGTCGCCCCCAATCACCTCCTACTTAAAGAGTTAGAGGCAGACACACATACATCCTCTAACAAAACACACACACACACACACACACACACACACACACATGAAATTATAAAAAATATTACTGGTTTTAAACACTCAGTCCCAGGGAATTTGCCAATCTGGACTTTTAAGACACACTAATAAAACTTCATAAATTTTTCTGTGAAGTTCCTGTCCTCCAGTATGAGACTGAAACAATGCTTGTAAGGAATTGCAGTCCAGGCAAATACATGATATTCCCTGAATATATTAAACAACTTTTTTCCTCACAAAATGTTGCCCTGGCACTTTAATACTGCATTGAGTTCCACTCTTCTACTACACTGAGTTCAAGAGGATCATTCCTCTGTTCCCCCAGTTCTGCAGGGATCAGTGTAAACACGCGATATACACTGTGTATTGAACCGGGTCCTTTCTGCTCTCTACACTGCTGCTGAGGGAAAAGGCTTTGTGTAGCGCAGAGCTCCAACAAACAGGCGTCTGGGAAGAACCGGACAGAACCGGGCATAACGTGCTGCGGCTACTGCACTGCCCTGCTGATGGGGGGTTAAAATGGAGTTTAAAGTCTTGGGTGTGTTGGCCCAGGACAATATCTCCACTGATATGCAAACATGAGTTAGTCTTCTTCAGTCAACAAAGAAAGCGAGTTTGGCTTGTTCAATTGGCATTAACATGACCAACAGGACAAAGTTGCCATTTTGAAAGTGCTCCTGATCAAATACCAGGGCTGCCAATTCTCCTACCTTGAGAATGAGGCAATTTGCTCGACTGGCATACAGTCACGGAACACTAGAAATCTCTTGCATGATGCATGACACGACACATCAACCTAGCTTTTGAAATCCTGGAACGCTCCTCCCACACCCACAGAATCCTCACAAATACCTAATATGCTTAGACAAATGGCCACTTTGTTTTTAAAACCCCACCACTGATGGTTTCACACAATAAGCCACACTTGTTTTTAGCAATCTCACCCCAAGACAGTTGGCAGTGTGAAATCAGATATGTGGACAACCAACTATCATCCATTTCCACACAGTCTGGAAAGCCCCTGTGGCAAAGGCCGACTGAAAAAGAAAACGAGTCAGGAGAGTGAACGAGGGCCAGACCTAAGAGCAATCGGACACAGAGAGCCATTCAAACTGCCCGGTCAGACAAACACAGACACAAAGGAGCTCGGGGGTTGGGAAATGAACGTGGGGGTTGGGGGCTCAGAGAACAAGACATGGGTCCAAAATGCCTCTTAAAAGCGTAACTACCAAACAAGCTAGCTCAAGGGTCTACACCTTTGCTAGAGGTTTATGGCCTGGCGTGTATGTGTCTGCATACATACTGCTCTTCCCTTTCAAAGACAGCTGAGAGTCGTAGAGCTCTACTGACAAACTAACCCCTCCTGTCCTTTTCAGTCCCCTCCATAATGTCCTCAGACAGAGCAGAGCCTGCATGTCTCTTCCATGCACACCCTCCCAAAGTCCTTGAGCGAGTAGCATTATCTGTGGATAGACAGAATAGATTATTGGTGGGTGGGCCACCATGAAAAATGCATGAAGTCTTAGCCCATTCAGGTGTGAGTGCCGCCCCCCCCCAATAGTAAATCATGCCAGTTGTATTATCTCAGCGCCTCGCTGCTCATATCTGACCCCTATTCACATCTAGCCAGCCATGACCAGGCCCGCAGGCCACAGAGGCGCAGGCGGTGGTGGTGATACGAGGCTGTCTATTACTGCAGGAAAAGATGGTTGGACTCGTCGTTTTTATTGTGTGTTCGCAGAGCTCTGTCCCTCTGGGGACTAGCTGCTGTCTGGCCTCCCTCCACTCTTTTGTTCCCGCTTCACACTTATTTTCCACCCGTCTCTGAAGAAGACGGCATTCTTTCACATGGTCGAGAAAGCAAATCCCCCGTGCGATAGTGCTCTGCCTAGCAATACGTCCCAATAATGATTAGCCTATAAAGAAAAGAGGTTTCTGGGTCTGTATCAACCCTGAGGACACCACCATGCGAGACTATGGGATCGTATTGATTACTGGAGCACATTATTCAGCCTTTGTTGGGCCTTACACAGGCAGCGGAACATAACACAAGAGACAATCCCTCTGGCCAGCAGAATGGGCCGCGGCGCATCAATAGACTGCTGCTGCGGCTGCTGCTGCTCCACAACTGGAAGATCGTTTGGTGCCAGAGCAAACCGATCCGTCTGAAATATTCACATTTTGGTTTGGACTAGATTTCTGCAAGTTTGGAGTTAAGTGCCTACTCCACAGACAAAATGATCTAGCCCCACCATCTTCACCATACTCGCCGCCACATGATGGCAGATAGCCATAGTGTGTGTGTGTGTGTGTGTGTGTGTGTCAGAGTGTGTGTCAGTGTATGTGTGTGTGTGGCGGGGGGGTCTCATGTCCTGAATAGCAAAAACAGACTGAGCTGACTCCTTTATTTAACATTCTCGGTATTACATTGAGGGCAACCCTCTTTTTCAATGCAGCAGAGATACAACAAGGGTTATGCATGAGCCAGTGGAGGCTGTGGGTAGTCTGACCAATAACAACAATAAAAAAACAGGCTAAACTAGAATATGCATAGATATACATTCTTACATCACACATATCATGTCAACACAGACACACACACAAACCTGCATACATACCCACAAGCTATAGCACAAGCATATTCACAAGCTATAGCAAATGTGGATACAAACACACGTATACCTATACACACTTTATAAGGAAGACAATAAAAATAAATAAATAAATAAATAAATAAATAAAAGGTAAAACCAGAATTAGTAAAGATAGAATTTAGAGAAAACAGTTACAAACTGGAGTGGGGAGGTTTGAGATCAAAGCCTTAAATTGCTCTAAAGGTATTAATAACTCGAGTTTAAGGGTGCGTTGGATTAAGTTCCAGGACATGGGGGCATCAAAGCAGAAAGCTGACTTACCCAGCTCGGTGCGAGCATTGGGAACTGTCAGTAAGAAATAACTGCTGGAGCGGGTCTGATAAGCACTTGAGTGGCAATTTAATAATAAGGAGATGTAGGACGGGAGTTTACCTATGATGGCTTTATAAATAAACTGAATCCAGTGTTTAAAGCGTCTCTCAGTAAGCAAGGGCCAGCCAATTGTGGCATACAACGTGCAGTGGTGGGTGTTATAAGAAGCACTTGTGGCAAACCTGATAGCTGAGTGGTATATAATGTCTAGGATTTTGAGAGAAGACATAGAGGCATTCCTATAAATGATTTTGCCATACTCTAGAACAGGCATGAAAACGGACTCAATAATCCTTTTCCGACAGGATAGGGGGAGGGAAGATTTGTGTCGATAGAGAAACCCAATCTTTTGTCTCAGCTGCTTTGCAAGGCAGTCAATTTTAGGAAGTTACATTACACCTATTTTCTATCAGCATCTTGACCACTTCCTTTGTGCCAATAACACCTTTTGAATAACAGACACAGAAGACGTGACATTTGCAGAAGTGAACAATTTCACCACATATAAAGAGAAGTATGATGGTGTCATGTTCAGACATATTTTGAAAGATGGCTGCACACATGCACACACACAGAAGTGTAATCACCACCACAAGCTATTACACCATTTTAGAGGAACACAAATAGGGTCTTGTTCATTTAGACGATGAAAATCTGCAAGTCTAAGGTGCAGTATTTTAAAACACACTGTGGAAAAAAACAACGATAATGACAATAATGTCCAAGACACATTAGTAAACACTTGATGAGACTTCTGAGATATGACAGTTAGGGAGCAGTCCATCTTAAATCTAACTGCAATCTCAATCCATTATTACTAGAAGCATAGCGTAATCCAGCCATTGAAAGATAACTGTGTTCAAACCAAGCTGACCACAGGAAAAATACCCCTCATAATGAATACGCATTTCTGTGGCTTTTAAGCTTGAGTCATTCTATGGTGTTCCTCTTATGGGAGTAACTTCAGAATGAATATTGCTGACCAAACCATCTTGGGCCCACTGGGAGGTCTGCCGGCCACATCGTCCAGAGAGGTGGCTGGAGGACCCAGAGGAGAGGGCCAGTGTGGGAGGGGGACAGTGGAGGCTGTGTGTGTGTGTGTGTGTGTTGCCCACACATGGATACTTCACGGGGGCCCTACTAACTACGTCCCTCTGCTAGCAATTAAGTAAGCACGTTTCTGCATGAGGAGTATCTTTCTCTGTGTGTGTGTGTGTGTGTGTGTGTGTGTGTGTGTGTGTGTGTGTGTAGTGAGGCAGTGGGCCAGAACTGAGCCCATGTGACAGCTCCCTCCATTCACCCTCCACATCACAGAACAATCAGCGCCCTAATTATACTGCTCGAGCTATACAGCGAGCGAGGGAACGAGAGACAAGAGAAGAGGAGAGGGAGAGATGGAGCATGATAAGGGAGATAAAAAAGACAGACAAGGGTGATCCGGGCAGCAGAGCAAGATACGATTTTGGTACAAGAGCATGAAAAAGTGGGAAAGAGTAGTGTAGAGAGAGAGAGAGAAGAGAGAGAGAAAGAGAGAGAGAGATAAAGAGAGAGAGAGAGAAGACCCAACCACCCCAGGGGCAATGTAAAAAGTGCTGTCTCAGGCCCAAGACAGCTAATAGTGCAACAACAAGCATTTCAGACTTATCACTACAAAAAAGACAGGGTAGCATAGTTAAAACTGCAGAAAATCCAGCCTACTAATGTCCAGAACCACTGCACGGATATGAACAGACCCTGAGCTCCATGGTCAGCGCACCTCTTCAAAGGGAGATAATGTGTGCGAGTTCAAGTGTGTCTGTCCATCACTGTGTAGACACTGATTTGACCTGGTTCGAAGCATGGACCCACTGACTACACTATAAAGTAAAAACCTGCTTCACATACAACAGTGGACTGCAAAGGGAAAAGCTTAGTGCATCTTCCAACTGATCGGACAAGAAGAATTTCCTTAAATCAACACCGTATAGAAGCAAGCCCTGAATACAACAGCTATGGTAGGTCCTCCAGGAAGAATTATGAAACCTATGACGAGCTGGCCTGCGTGCATAATTGTGTGTGCATGCACTACAGGCTGCTCACACTCCTTTGCATAATGGTTATTGGTCCAGCTGCACTGAGGCCTCCCGAGTTCATGTTTGATGCTGGTGGTACAGATGAACGCCATGCATGCACCCTCACATGGACCATGTTGATGAACAAACAGCTATGGCAAAATAATGCTTTTAAGGGGATAAACACTTCATGCACTTTGTTACCTAATGTTATCTTCTGTTTATGTTTACATGCTTTACCAAAGTATGCATGTCTGTGTGTGCATGTCTGTTTATGTGTGTGTGCATATGTGTGTGTGTGTGTGCTAAGTCCACATGCCCCTACAGCATCTAGGGTCAACTAACTCACCCTACACCACCTTTGGGCTGCGAGTGGTCAGCAGCAGCAGTGGTTCCTAAAAACACACACGGCACAATGACAGCAAAGGGCAAGACCCAACGCCAACTTCCCCTCAGTGTTTCTGCTGCAGCCAAACCAGCTTCCTGTTTCAGTGTTCCTCTTTTATCATCAGGCAGACCCAAAATAAACCCACACACTTTACAGGTCAGTCTCCGCCGTTAGCCAACATGTGATATTTCATTAGGATCAATCCAATCAAACCATCACACATGATTTATACTCCATCTACAGTGGATCAGGGTAACAGTGGATTCTTGAAAATGTCCCGCTACTGAAGAGAGTCCTCCAATCCAAAGCTGTGATAGTGAAATCACATCAATCATTAATGGCTGAAAAATACATTGTAGATCAAGATAAGTGAGTTTAGGTAAGCAAAATGCACAACCACAAGCCATGCAAACCATACTCAGCAATGGATTTGTTAAAGGTCATTCTGTATGGACTATGTATTACTACATAGAGCCTTGTTGGGCCTTTCAATGAGATATTCAACAAAAGAAATGGAAACAATAGCTGTTAATTTAAAGTAACTTCTGCACTGCAAGGAAGCCTAGAGGAGGATGTGAGCAGGACGCATAGAGAGGCTGCGAGGACGCATAGAGGCTGTGAGGACGCATAGAGAGGCTGCGAGAACGCATAGAGAGGCTGCGAGGACGCATAGAGGCTGCGAGGACGCATAGAGAGGCTGCGAGGACACATAGAGGCTGCTCTCAAAGGCAGCTGATAAGCTGATAAAGCTTATCTCTCTATTGTACGCACAACTTCAGGACCCCAACTGTAGTTTATACAAGCCGTTTGTGTCAATGTCAGATGTGAACGCACTTAACTGCAGGTTGAGTTTGTTTATCTTTCTCTCTCTCTCAGTTTGGACTGGTCCTGTGAGAGAGTGACCAACATGCCCTCCATACACACGGCAGCAGACACAGTGGGTAGCAGGTGGAGACCTACAGTCAATATTTACAGGAAAAACAGTGAGCCCCTGACAACACCTGAATGGAAACAGCATGTTGACATGCTACACTGACCTCTGACCTCTATCCTCTGCTGTCCATCTAGCGCTGCCCGGAAACCAGGAAGAAAGACATCTAGGAATAAAAGAATGACTGGACTTCAGACAACAGCTGCAGTTTGTCAGTATGACAAACAGAGTATGACAAAACAGTAGTGCAGTATGACAAAACTGAGTATGACAAATCAGAGTATGACAAAACAGTAGTGCAGTATGACAAAACTGCGTAAAACGTCATAATTAAGAAGAGGGACTGATGAATCACACATAGGATTTCCTGTGAGGTTAGATCCGATACAAATGCGATTCTTTTTGCCAAGCCTAATGTCAGTTCCCATCTTGAGCCCTTTATTATGGCAGCAGGCTGAGTGGACTGGACAGGTCAGGTCAAGCTGGCAGTTTGTGAACACTGAACACTGCAGAGCAGCAAAGGGAATCAGCACACAGTTCCTCACCTGTGTAACCTGATAGACAGAAGCAGAGAGTACATCAACAAAACACCCTCACCCTAAACACACACACACACACGGACTACTTTTTTCATAATAGTTGTCAACTCGTTATGTCCCAGTACAGTGCTGATGCTAACTTTACTGCTAGTACTAGCTATACTTCCATGGAAATGTCTAGCCTGTAAAGCCTTTAGCCGTTTTTATCCACGACTAGTTAACTGCTGCCTAGTGATTTGAATATTCGACTAGTTGACTAATTGATGAAACCCCCACCATGCACTAAACTGAGCATCAGGGCCCATGGATGCACAGGAATAAAGTCCACAAAAGAACTTCTCCTGGTGTTGTGGAACAGGCCCTCTGAGAGCCTAGCCCTTAAAGGCCACCGTGCGATCCAATTAACCTCGTTAACATGGAGCCAGAGTGAGAGAGATGGACACAGACAGAAACGATGAGAGCCATTTAGCCTCCCCTCACACAGAGACCTGCCTTCACAGAACCCTCCCTAATCCGGTTAGCGGCTCCTCTGACCCTGTGTTAGTGGAGAATGGGCACTGTTGAGTTAACAATGCCAAAGACAATCAGCCAAGTTTACAAGTGTCCTCGCAGGATGTACAGCAGTAGGGATCATCTGTCTTCAGTCATTATGACCAGCGCAAAACCAACCAAACAGTTCACTGACCTTCAGTAATTATAACCAGCGCAAAACCAACCAAACAGTTCCACTGACCTTCAGTTATTATGACCAGCGCAAAACCAACCAAAGTCACTGACCTTGACTCAGCATAGCTGCATGGGTCTCGTGACTGCTTTACACTCTGTTTTGAACAACTGAGATAAGGCAAATGCCAATCACAACATAATCTTCAAAGTTGTGTTTTTACGAAATGTACGTTTTTTTTTGTAATAAATTATTCAGCTGTTGATGCCTCCTCTTCTCTGGTATCATCTTTTGAAAGGAAAAATACGTGGTTCACAGTCATAGATCTCATGCCCACACATCCAACGGACTTTCATCATCGCATCAAGTTCTAGCAAAGTCATTCCTCAGCCTAGGCTGCTGACTGTTTCTCCCTGAAGACATTTTGAAGTGGTAATCTGAAGAGGCTAGGTTTTGATACTCACAGCTGACAGAGAAAGAGCTTTCCTCTTTGGTCACACGGTTGAAACATTTCAAATAAGAGTATGGCAAAGACTACTACAAAAGTTAAAAACAAGGCAGAAAACAAGGAAAGAGCACTGAAGCAAACAATTAGTATGGGTTCTGCTAGGTTTGTTAGCATGTTGGTGACACTACACAATTAGTATGGGTTCTGCTAGGTTTGTTAGCATGTTGGTGACACTACACAATTAGTATGGGTTCTGCTAGGTTTGTTAGCATGTTGGTGACACTACACAAGAAAGTTTGCTTACCAATACTGTGTGACTTCACATCAAAGCTTCAGTCAAAAGTTCAAAGTGTTTTGTTTTTGTGTTTTAATGGGATCCAAAACACAGTCCACAGAGGTATCCACAAACAAATCAGCATGTTGCAGGCTATATCAACCTCATGAAGTAAATGAGCCTGGCTCTATCTTTTACACAGGCTGCATTTGACTAGCTCATTTCAAACTGAACTCTGGTGAGGAGTGTCCTCAGAAGGAGGGTGACCACCTGGGCATCACCGGGGTGGAGTAAGGTGGGGTGGGGTGGTGTGGAGTGGAGAAGAGTGGAGGTAGAGTGGAGGTAGAGTCCCACAGGTCTGGCTTCAGTAAGAAAACCAAAATGGCTGTGAGGGGAGTAAGGCCAAGATGTGATCCTCAGTCTCAAAACTTTCATCTGGGGATTGGTGGGACACTCTCTAAGAAGACAAACTGGCTCATGGTTGATTATATGAATCAAAACCTTGGATATGAAACTTTCATGGACAGATTTAGAATATGACACTTCTGATTCAGCACCAATTCCCTACAATTCGCTACAGCTTTAGTACAACTGCACACAATTCAGCTTGATTCTGCAAGCGTGGCAGTGACCTAGTTTTGAATGGCTGCAGAAACTAAGTAAAGGGGAAATTCATCTGAGTTCCTCCATGGTAAGTCAATTGTATTTGCTGTCCATAAAACACACAGAAATACACAAAAGGGAGAGAAATAGCAGACGAGACAAGCAACCTCAACCTTAGGCTACAAATATTCATCAAGATCAAATTATACCTTGACAAGGATGCAAAGACTTTGTCAGTTAGGACTAGATTTATGGTGACAAAGAAGTATATTAAGGGTGATTAGCTCAGAATTATTATTGGATCTGATATAATTGATAAATACAATTGGTAATTAATACATTAATTTCTATAAGTGAATCCAGTGCACACATCCTCAATGTAGTATTACTATTATCCTTATTGTTGTCTTGAATCTTTATCCATCTCTCCCACTCGTTATCTCTCTCTCTTTCTCCCTCTGTGAGTGGCTGAACTAGGCCGTCCACAAATCCCCACAGACTCTCAAGCTCCCCACTTCACTCTGTAAGCTGTACTCATGTTCTCCATCTGCCAACTCTCTCATGGCATTCCTTGGAATAGCCTGGTCCTGCCATACACACACACGCACACCAACCACATTTATCTTACTACCAAGCATCATAGTGTTTCTCTGGAATTAGTGTGTGTGTGTGTGTGTGTGTGTGTGTGTGTGTGTGTGTGTGTGTGTGTGTGCGAAAGAGAGAATGTTAATTTCCTCTCTCTCCATGTGCCTGTAACGAGCTGCTTCTCACCTCTCCTCCCACGGCGCCCAGCACACGGGATCTGTCACCTCCTGTGGGCCAGATGGAGCTTCAGAAATATCTCAAAATGCCGAATTGCCCAACACCACACTCCTCCTCCTCCCAAACACAGACCCTACACACGGAAAAACAGAGTCATAGTATCCTCACAGCCCAGTCCAGTAGGCAGAACCCCTCCACACTTCTGTGAGCCTGGTCTTTCTGTAGAGAGGGCCTGTGCTGAGGTGCCCCCTCCACACATCCTTGAGACCAATTTCTCTCTGTGCTGAAGTGCAGGCTTAGTCAGGTGAGTGGAGGCGATCAATAATACATCAGGGGTGCAGGTTGGCCTTGGGCCAAAGACGCGATAACAACAGTATCAGCCCCACACAAGCAGCTACAGAGCTACTTTACTTCTTAGAAACAGGACCCGATCTTGATAGCCTATATGCATTTATTTTCTGGCATGACAATATATCCTGTCGGGGCCTTAATGCTAAGCTAAGCAGAAAATGCTAATGGAACTTTACTAGGTCTTTCTTGTCATGCTGCCATGTCAATTTGTCCTCTTACATTATGCAACAAGCTCTGCAATATGTGGCAAATATTTCATAAATTAACCAAAATGTTACCTAAATGAACTTCATTTACACCATCACATTTTGCCACACTTCAAAAACCAAACACTTAGGCCTACTGCACACTGGTGGATACTGTATTAAGAGTTTCATACAAATGAATTCAGGTCTCTATACAAAATCAGAATTGGTATCTGCATGAGAATGAAACTGTAGAAGGTGCACTACTACCTCCCCAGGGGCAGTCTCTGGTTTACGTTTCAAACCTGGTGAATTTTTTAACAGACCTTCACATGAGAATGTCCTGTGGCCACGGACAGAAGAGCACTCTTGTGTAACGGCAAAGCAGTACACGCTAGAATTTGCATTTGCAGAAGCAAATGTAGATGTGTGTATGGCTAAAGGAAAGTACGAAGAAACCAGAACTCTATAGGGACATAGTACACACAACACTTGACTTGACGCTAGAGATATAATAGGTCTTTGCATGTTACCATTTCCTCCCTTTCCACTATTTGCTACTAGACAGCACCACCTAGTGTTTGCATGTGCACGTGCATGTGCATGGCAAACACACACACATCATCATTAGAGGTGTCCACACCAGGGTCCTATTCTAAATCATATTGTCAAGTACTTATTAGCCAGCAGAGTCTAGACATTGTGAACTGTAATTTTGTTGTTAATGTTAATGATTTACTAACTCCTATATTCTTCTCTCAATTAATGTCTTATTTTAATAGGAAATGCAACCAACACATCTGATTTGCGTCTACTGAGAAAATGGGAAGGATGATTTATCATCAGACAGTACTATTGCAGAGTGCTTTTAACCCAAGTGAAAAGCATGAGTGCATGAGTCTCCTAACTGATGGGGAAGTACCCTGGTGGTGACCTTATCATATACAGGGTTCGTACACCTATTCCAATATCAAATTCAAGCACTTTTCAAGCACTTTCAAGGTCAATTTTCAAGCTTTTCCAGCACTTTACAGCGGTGGCAAATGACATTATACGAATATACTAACTCAAAATGATTTTCACTTTTTTATCATTTAAAGATGGTTTTAACAGACAAAATTGTGTTTCTTAATAGCAGGAAAAGAAATTAAAGGAAAACTTAAAAATGTGTCACCTGTCTGGAAGTAGACTTTGCTTGCTATCTAACTGGCTGAGTCAATATACCAAAAAAAAAAAAAAAACATTAAAAAAATAAATAAAATAAGAAAAGAAAATAATCACTCAACAAATAACTATTCTTTGCTGAATATATGAACTCAAACTAATGTTAAGCCTGCTCTTTCATGACAGTCAAGACTGATTATGTCTCTTTCTTGCCTACAACGGCATGCAGACAGGCCTACATTTGTTATCATGAGCTACCAACCAGTAGGCTAGCAATGCGGAGATGTGACGTTGGGTGACGTAAAGATGACTGAGTTGTCATATAATTGGATAAATTTAACTTCTTGCCAAAAGGCACGATATGCACATATGCATGGTGTTTTAATGTCTTTCCACTTGTAGGGCCTATAAGCATTAAACCACAAAACTGAGCTGAAGTTTGACATGACCAAGCCAGGATTCAAATACCGAGGTCATGGGTGTTGATAGAAATGTTGTCCCCCGCGAAATACTATGGGGGTCCGGGGGCATGCCCCCAAGGAAGATTTTTTTTTAAAAATAACCCCTTAAATTATGACTTATGGTGAATATTGCGGAAACTAATAGATACATTTACATAAATATAATTTATACATTATAGCATAAATCACACTTAGAAATACAGCCTATTAGGCATATGGCACATTTATAAAAGAGCAAAGTAGCCTATATATGCCTATGAAAGACTTAACCATAGAGGGCTGTAATGTAAAGACTATCATGATCATTTTGCCGTATGACGTAAAAACATTTCTTCAGTTTATAACATGTTTGGTTTATAACTTAAACCAACACACTTTTCCACAATATTCCTAGCCTGGCTAGTGCCACCACTTCTCAATGAGACGTAGTCTGGGAACCAAACGTTAATTTTCTCGTATTCGAAAAAAATGCCCAGATCCGTTTATTGGGTGCCACGGATGTCTATCAAATGCGTCTGTGCATTGCTCATCATCGTCTTGCTTTCCCCCCTGTTCTGTGATTGGTTCCCTATCTCAGGCGAAAATTTGCTCCATGGTCTCCAGGCTGCCTTAGCAGCGTGAATCAAATCGCGCGCAAGGCAGCATGGGAACACCCAGGCTACAATATTCCACTTTTTTAGATGCACCTGTATATTTCAAGAGCATTTTCTCCAATTGGTTTTGAGGATATTTATACTGATCTCTGCTCCATCTTTATTTAAGAATGCTCTGCTTCTCCTCATCATAGTGAATGTTGCATTTATAAATTGCAGGGTCATAGGCTGCGGAGCTTGTACCTTCTGACACAGTGAGTGTCACATCTTGTCTCTCACTCACTTGTGAGGGCCCTTTGCCTATTATTTCCCTCCCTTCTCCTAACTCTTTCTCCTCATTTCCACCTTTCTGCCTGATTTCCCTTCTCCCGTCTCCTGTGTAAATAACTGACCGATAATCAATATCATGCTTAGATAATCCGTATAAATATCTACTATTATCTACTATCTAGGCTACTATCAGTGCAGGTTAGCTAGCTGCAACTCCACTGAATTTCAGCATAACATTTTGAGTAGGCCTTGAAGTCAGCCTTTGTTCAGGTCGGACGATTATTTATTTTGGACAATGGATTTGTGGGTATTGAAGTTTATTTGAGCTGCGTGAGACACTGTGTTGCGTCTTTAGTTAGGACATAGCTCCGCGATAGCAGTCAACTCTACTTTCGTTTTGACATGTCAGAGGTATATCTACAACTACGTGTTGCGTGACGCTGCGTTGATGCAAGGATAATTGTCTTGTAGGCTATTTTTAGTTAATGAATAAAACGAAATTTGAAGAAAGAAAGGTGACCTCTATGGTAGATACGGCCATAGACATGACTGGTGCGGTTTTGCATTCACATGCTATAAAGTTTCGTCTCCCTCTTCAACCTAACTTTTTCCTTGTCTTCCAATGATTGGAGCTAAGTAGCCTATTCAATAATATGTTAGCTTTAATGGCGACCTAGCTAGCAATGCACCTACATGATTTCTGTTCAGCAGTCCGAAATAGCTGTTTTCTAACCAACGCTCATTGAAACGGCAACCTCACTTCATGTTGATGGTCATCTCCGACTGTGTGCAGGGGGGCGTTGTCACGCATGAAAACAGACTGGCAGATCAGTAGGCCTGTCAAACTCGATTCCTTTTAAGGATCCGGGTTATTCTGAGTCACTCACTAAACTGATCCGGGTTGAATGAGTCACTTGAGTCAGTATTGCTAAATCGCAAAGAAATTCAGTCCTACGTTCAAGCAGTTTGCAGTACTTGCATTTAGCCTTTAGAGTTTTGCTCTCCTGGTCAAAGTGCATCCAAACATTGTTCATCTTTTTGGTGCTCATGTTCAGAAACTTCGATCTTATTGACAGAGAGGGTAGCCTATATTATAATAATGAATTATTTGTTGTTGTTTTGTTAACATTAGAAAAGTTTGCCTTGGTCTACTCTGCTACAATGTTTATTACCACTACTATATACTAATAGTAGGCTACTAGGAATCTATTCTAATAGGCTGCTAATACTAGGCAACTAATATTATTATTAATCATAGCTATACTGTTAGGTAGCCTAATATAATATAATATAATATAATATAATATAAAATAGCCTAATATAATAGCATCAAAACCTCCACCCACTCACGGGAAAGAAAGCAGTTTGAGCCAGACTGTTTATTTATTGTCTTAACCTAGCCTAAGCAATTGACTTTCACAGACATAGAAACAGGAACGTAGAAATGCCCTGCAGTGAATAAATTATTATTATTGTTATTATTATTATTATTATTATTATTATTACTACTACTACTACTACTACTACTATTCTCATTAGGCCTATCATTATTATCACCTTGACACGAGTAGAAATTAGGCTACTCGCTCGTCTACAGATCCACTCATGACAATGTAGCCGGCTGATTCGACTGACTCGTACTCATAACAACATAACGTAACCGGTCCGCCCGGCTGATCCAAATGACCCAGGTAGGCTAGCCTACTCAAGCAACTCCATACAGAGCTTGCAATGTTTCAGACTGTCTTCGCGACCTAATTGCATTTTAAAGTAGGCTATGCGTGCAGAATATATGTTATTTCAGAAGTGAAAGCATGGCTTTTGTTGTGGATTTTCTTTTAACCTTGACGAGGATTTACTCGCTCCTCTAAAGATCCACTCATGACAACGTAGCCGGCTGATTCGGCTGACTCGCACTCATAACAACAACGTAACCGGCCCGCCTGGCTGATCCGACTGACCCAGGTAGGCTAGCCTACTCTCTATACAGAGCTTGCAATGTTTCGGACCGTCTTCGCGACCTAATTGCATTTTAAAGTAGGCTATGCGTGTAGAACATATGTTATTTCAGAAGTGAAAGCATGGCTTTTGTTGTGGATTTGCTTTTCACCTTGACGAGGAGTTACTCGCTCCTCTAAAGGTCCACTCATGACAACGTAGCCGGCTGATTCGGCTGACTCGCACTCATAACAACATAACGTAACCGGCCCGCCCCGCTGATCCGACTGACTCAGGTAGGCTAGCCTACTCAAGCAACTCCATACAGAGCTTGCAATGTTTCGGACTGTCTTTGCGACCTAATTGCATTTTATAGTACATATATGACAACGTAGCCGGCTGATTCGGCTGACTCGCACTCATAACAACGTAACCGGCCTGCCCGGCTGATTCAACTGACCCGGGTAGATACTCAAGCAGCTCCATGAGCGTGCAGTTCGGACTGTCTGCACGACCTAATTGCATTTTAATATGCTACATCTATACACCAAATCTAATTATGTCTAGGCTACATGCAGAACATTGAATGTTATTTCAGAAGTGAAAGAATGGCGTTTGTTGTGGAATTGCTTTTCACCTCAAGGAGGAGCTAGCCTACTCGCTCTCGCAGATCCACTCATGACAACGTAGCCGGCTGATTCGACTGACTCGTACTCAACGTAGCCTAACCGGCCGGCTGATCCGACTAACCCGGATTGCTACTCAGCCGCTCCAATCTGAGTCCCATGGTCTGCGAGTCTGCAATGTTTCCGGCTCTGCGGGAAGTTAACCAGTTATCTCGGACTGCCTGCTCACTCAGTTGCTTGAGTTGAGTGGAGTTGTGGTTGCCTACAAAATTGTTAAATTTTTGGCATCTATGATGGCTAGGGCTAAGAGGCTAGCTAATGTTGCAAGAGGTTTGTGTGTGGCGCTGTTTATTGTTTTAGATTGAATTGTAGTAGGACTCAACTGATCCGAGTTAATGATACTAGAGACTCGCGACTCATGGGTTAATTTAAAGACACGGGTAAAAGATCCGAGTGAGTCACGACTCAAACACCTTTACAGATCAGTCACATAGCCTACGCAGATCGGTGCGCAACCGAGGACCATGGCGGAGAAGTTTTCATTTTAAACTCTCCGACGTTCTGCATCTAATAAGCTAACTATTCTGTCAGATAGCTATTTGTGTCAAAAGAAATACACTTACAATTTTAAGTATTTTCAAGCACTTTATCCAAAATGCAAGCACTTTTCAAAACTTGAAAACGCAACATTAAAATTCAAGCATTTTCAAGGATTTCAAGCACCCGTACGAACCCTGCATATACTGAAAGGGGAGAAGTATAACCATTTAGTTTCAATGACTAAACTAACCCGATAAGCCATCCCAATTCTCTTTTTCTCTCTGTTTGAGAAGCCAAGGGCACTGAGGGTATGTCGTGAATAGATGGTGGCTGATATGATTTTGGAGAAGATGTTGTGGGCGGTGAAGGTGACATGATTTGAGTGCTTGTGTCACCCACCCACTGAGAGAGGGAAAACAGCCCAAGGTACAACAGGGACAGCAATGAGTGAGCACCACTACATTTAATAAACTAGACTGTCACATCTAATGGTCCATATTAAAGTCTGTGGATGTGTCTGTTTCACCTCTGAGAGTGTACTGAATGGCTCACCCATGCTGGAATTATTTTGGCCGTAATAGTGGGGACGGTGATGGGAACTAAGCCAACAGAAGGCAATAAAGAGGAGCAGTCTTCATTCTGTTTCAGAATAAACTGATGGGCTTAAGACCCGGAACATACAGGCGGGAGAGCCCAGTTCAGTCCTCTGAAACCCCTAAGAGAGGACAAAACTATAGAAGATCCTTCAAATTGCTTGGGAGATATGCAAACACTGCATTTTTGCGCATGAGTCATGACCCATGCAATCTTGACATTTGACCCCACAACCTTGAGTAACCTACCTTCAGTTCATCAGGTTCTATATAGTGAGTATGTCAGCTCTAGAGATCTGATATTATCATGATGTGTTATTTGGACCAATATTGATGTCCCTGTGGTTCTGAGAGATCTGTGATTTTCTCCTTGAAGGATTGACATTGTAGATACACAAAATTCTTAATCAACATAAAATGACTGTTTCAGTGATAGCCTACCAAATATGCCTTCGCTAAATTCCTCACGTGGCCCTTTTTCAGGCTAATTCACTTATTGGCAGAATAAGATTCATTCAAACGCCAGAAAAGCTGAAATCCATCCTACAACTATTGCCCTAATACGCTTTTATTTACTATTATCTAGTATTCTTGGGTTTTGTTCATGTAAAACACGTTGAATTATCCCTGTGTATGAACTGTTCAACTCTGGTTGCTCAACATTGTGTATCTATTACACTCCGTGGCGCTCTGTATCCAAATCAAGCACGCGCCCTGAGTTCAGGCAGGGTTAATAATTCCTGATTGCGCGCAGCTGCGTGGCAGGCAGTGTAAATTCAGCTAGCAGCGCTGCAGAATCTTTGGTTCAGACTACCTTACTTGTCATCTGGGAGTAGGCTATCCACCTCCTGTAGCGTTAGTCCGTAGTTTGAGATTTCATTATTATAACTTCACGAGGTAAGTTAAAATACATAATGGCGCTGATGTTTCCTAATTTGCTGAATTAACAAGTAGAAGCCTGATGTTGTGGGCAATTCAATATTTAGCTTCTAGCTTGACGTGAATGATTCCGTTTGGGATAACGTTAACGTTAGTTTGATATTCGTTATTTAGAATTTAAGGGAGGTTACTTGGGCTATTATTTCAGTCGTGTTGGAATTTTGTTATGTATATCTATTTTGTTAATGTTTTTCTCCATATAATCAAAGCTATAACTCTGTCACTTCCGTAGCTAATATCTTATCGTTCAGTTAAGTTTCGTTTTTGAGTTAAGTTTCGTTTCTCTCTTTACGTTCAGACGCACGCACGCACTGAAGACAGCACGCGCACAACAATGGCTGACGATATGCCGTCTCTGCTCAGCCTGGAGGAAGAGCTCACATGCAGTATCTGCTTGTGTACTTTTGAAAACCCCGTCACTCTCCCCTGTGGTCATAACTTCTGTCAAGGCTGTTTGGATGAGACCTGGAAAGAAAGTTTCCTCCTATTCTGCCCTCAGTGCAGGCACCACTACCCTAGCAAGCCCGAGCTAAAGAAAAACACAGTCCTAAGCACTGTTGCTAACACCTTCAAAATGAAGTCCTCGTCATCGGGGTCCATGGAAACACTAGTCACGATGAAAGAAGCACAAGTTACCAAATGTGACACATGCATGGAAGTGAAAGCATTTAAAACCTGCCTTACATGCATGGCCTCGTTCTGTATAGAACATGTGAAGCCGCACGAGGAAAATCCTATTTTCCGCGCGCACCAACTGACCGATCCTTTAGGAGACCTGCAGGAGCGGATTTGCCAGGACCATTGCAAGATCATGGAGTTCTACTGCAAGAAACATGAGTGCAGCATCTGCAGCAACTGCCTGCAGCAGGTGCATCGAGGTTGCGACTACACCACCCCACAGGACAGACGGACACAGAAAGAGGTCTGTCGCTTATGGTTAATTAAAATAAAATAGAAAATACAAGGCGAATCTTCTATTTTGAGTTTAAGGATGCAGTAGCCTAAAAGCCAAGTGAAGTATAGTCTACTGTAGGGCCCTTCTCAAGTGAAATGATGATACTTGCAACTTTCAAGCATCAAGCTTCATATAACTAGAACTGGTGTGGTACAACACCTTGGATTTCACATGAACATGGCAAAATGTTTCTATATTTACATAATTTCACTCACTTCAAATTCAAGCACACACAATTGAAGTGTCTCTGTTGAAACATCTATGCTACATAAGCATGTTTGCAACTAATGCATATTCCATTTGTGTAAGGCTGATAAGGCCACACACCATGAATAACAAGGTAAATAAGTGTATATGATGTTGCATTTCTCTGTTCATTCCTAGACTGAGATGAGGGGTATGTTGAGTCAACTGGATCGAAAGATTGAGAAGAACAACATTGTTATGGCCCAAATGAGGCAGCAACAGTTGCAGCTAGAGGTAAGTCAATACTGACCAGACGAATGTATACAGTATGTTTAAAGATAAACAAAATCCGCCTGCTAGAAAATTGTGGGATTATTTTGTCTAGGATAAAACATCACTGCAAATTTGAATTTGAATGTCACTCGGCAATTGTAGGATGACATCAGAAAAATCTGCAGTGGTCTCTGAGTTCAGGCAGGGTTAATAATTCCTGATTGCGCGCAGCTGCGTGGCAGGCAGTGTAAATTCAGCTAGCAGCGCTGCAGTCTTTGGTTCAGACTACCTTACTTGTCATCTGGGAGTAGGCTATCCACCTCCTGTAGCGTTAGTCCATAGTTTGAGACTTCATTATTATAACTTCACGAGGTAAGTTAAAATACATAATAGCGCTGAGGTTTCCTAATTTGCTGAATTAACCATAGACTGTATATAGAACTGGACAGTGTGCCGTCTGTTAAGAGTGATGCGAGCGTTAGTCCAGAGCCCCCTGGTGGCTGGCTGCAGTACAATGTGTAACTCCGCCCATCCCCATGTATTTCAATGGCCAAGTAGCCAACTTTCCATGTCACTTTTCTCACCTAAAACTATTTTTGTCTCAACTTTTTATTCGAAAAAATAGTTTTCAAGATGCTTCAATACACACATTTTTTCTTTTCTCGCTGAAATTATTTTTTTTAATGTTATATTAACAAATCTAAAAAGGGCGTGTTTACACCTATGATTGACAGCTGGCTGGCTGCAGACACGACGCTTTGTCCATTATGTTTTACCGTCTAGGCTGCAGACACTACCACGCCATCGCTCACTTATTTTAACGACACCTGATTTCGACACATAATCTAACCTAAATAAGTGTTGCTGTCATTATCATTAGGCTATATCTTATCACAGTCTGACTAAATACATATTGATAGTCATACATTGTGTAGTTGTTTGTAAGAGACATCGTTGTTAGTTGTTACAGATTCTTTGTGAAAAAAGATATGTGCTGTTCTTTCGTAGATGCTAAGTATATTAGCTCATAGCATGCTACATCATGCTAGCATTAGCCAGTTGATGGGTAAAGTAAAAGGGCTCTGCTATATTGATCCGAAGTGACGTTAGCCATAGTCCCCATAATTTACAGTCCTACTTGTTTCAAATGGTTTAACGTAACCAGTGATTGCCGCCATCATCGTTGCAACTTCATTTGAATACACTTTGTCACTGGAGAAGGCGATGTTTCATTAACGTTAACTCTTGCTTAGTTTTGCGAATGGCAATAAACGCCACCTAGCCTGCTAGATCGACAACCTCGGTATGCCCATTTATGAATCAGCCCGACAAATAACTTTACTTGTGTTTTAGTGAACACATTATTGGACCATAGCTTAACGTGAGGTAGGATTCAAAGTTACAAATGGACAATTTGCTTAGTATGCTCATAACAGCGGTATCTGAAAATGCTGAGTTAAGGTATCGTTGTTACCTGCGATTGCACTGCTGGAGAAGCATTTTGCATTGGTATGATTTGATCAGGTATTCCCAGTGATGTGTAAATCCTCCCATAGGATATCCTCCCACGTACCCCATTTCAAAATAATACGTCTAAATTGAAAACTGTGACAACTCATTGATAGGCTCTCTCAATATGTCTGTAATCGTATGCCTCTACCACAGGCTTGCTAGTCTTTCACCAGAGAGGGTGCTCCATTATAAATCAAAAATGTAATACTGCAGCCTTCATGTCAGCTGTAAAAATATGAGAACATGGACCTACTACATCAGGATACTCATTTTACACATAATCAGGAAGCTACTTTGCTGTTCAGTGTGTGATGTGTTTAAAGTGGTACTACGTTTAAAGAAACATTTTTATTCTTTGTTTCAAGTGCATAAGAAAATACCACAGTATGATGATGATGGTTATGGTTACCCTTAACAAATACAAAACAATATAATACTTAAAACAGGGATCAATCAATAGCCTAATGAAATAAACAATGAGGGGGGAAAGCAATAATAAATAATAATGCCCATTCAATCAATAATATCAAAAACATGGTAAGACTACATTAAAGAGAATATCAATAATAAAAAATGTCAAATTAATCAACAGCCTATAATGAAAATGGATGTATATCTTGATCATTGAATTAAAATAACAAGGAGCAGATCCAGTCAGTGTCCTATAGGCCAAAGTGAGAGATTTAAATTTAATTCTGGCTACTGTAGGGAGCCAATGGAGAGTAACTAGGAGAGGAGTTACGATGTGTCCTCTTTGGCTGATTGAAGACCAGTCATGTTACAGCATTCTGAATGATATATCACACAAAAGAAATAAAAAAACCTTCAATATTGATTTAGTATCAACAAATAATTATTATTTTAGTAACGTCTACATCTTTGTGTAGGCTACAGTTAAATACTAAGCAATGGCCTCTGACTTAAATACCAAGGCAGTTAAATGACCGTGGTATGGTATAGTCTACGTGATACACAGGACTACACAGTAAACCCATTTAAAAAGCATCATCTCAGTATACCCATTTAAAATAGGCAAGGATACGTATTTAATAACATTTGGGGTTGCTCACAGTATACCCACCACTACAACTAACTAACTAGACTACACCACTGGTTAAATGGCGCATTGCAATTTACAATTTGTGTGAGTTCAGGGGCATACAGAAAGTTGAAGTTTGGGTGACATCAGTAAAGAAAATAGAAACAAAGGGATGTGTACAGACTCTAGTATGAATGATGTCACATTAACAGAAGGTTCAGAGCAGCGGCAGACTTTTCTTGGTGCCACGCAAGTTATTGAAAGTCATGTGTTTTCAGAACGTAGTGGTGCTGTGCCATGTCCCATGTATAAGGGGCTTCATGTTGATCCAGTGACGGTGGGTGATGATGTCAGGGAGATGGATGTCAGGGGACTTGGAGAAAGGGGGAGGACATGCCACCTCAGACCACTCCAGCCAAAACACTTCACGTAGGCATTCCCTTGCTTGCAGACTAATGTAGATCATGGAGACCACCTTGCCGCCACCTCCAGTACATTCAGCCATCACCCATATCTTATCTGCAAAAAGGAAAGTTACAATAAAGTTAGTCAGACAATTTTACAACATTACAAAGCATCTAATCAGGCACTCAACACCACTAGTAATACCAATTAATGAAATATGTGTGTGCAATAAACTTTACAGCCTACCTAATGTTAACTACACATTTAAATATGCGGTGTGAATGTTATTAACTTGCGTCAGCTTGAAAAATAACGTTATCAGTATGACTGATCATGGACGTTAGATGACAAACTAAGGTCTTTCTCAAATGTTCACCGATATCCCTGGGAAGTGACTGGTTCTTGGCGTAGTGTTTAATGCAGGCGTTTCATTTATCAATCATTCACTTATGCGGTCTACAACTACCGACCTACCGATCTATTTTTTTACAGTCTATGCTACCGACCTACCATCACAGAAGTAGCTCTAACAGAGGTGTCTGTCGTTAACGTTAGAAAAAATGCAACGCTGGCAAACTGGCTAGTAGTTACATTAACATGACGGGTTGATGAGGTCCATGCTTCACATTACGTTAACGTTAACTTGCGTTGCTTTATCACATCATATACTGTACTGACTGTCTAGTGTTATTAATCCCCATGTACAGTCAATGGTTACTCCATGTTGAGATGGCATACATTAAGATTGAGATATTTGAAAACAGCAACAACTAATAAAACCAAGTATATCATGCATCGACTGTTACGGGAGCTGTGTGCTAATCTTCACTTCAACGACTAACAGCCTCCCGTTAACGGTAACGTTAATGTAGCTGCTAACGTTAGCATCTAATTCGCTGTCCGTATTTCTGTTGTTAGCTCATTAGTATTCACCATACTAAATTGTCACAGTCAACATCAACATAATAAGCTCTCTTAGACGTATTTAAGAACACCAATAGACAAAAAAAAAAACTTTTCAGTTGACACGCAACACTTACCAGACAAGAACAAACCGATTGTTGTTTGTACTGTTTAGCTAACTCACAGCCGCAAAATTCACCCAACCAGCTAGCCTTCTGCGCCGAGTCGACCTGCGTTGTGGAAAGGAGAAGGGGGCGGGTTTCACTTGACAAGGGGCGTGTTTAACTCGCTGAGTGGCAACTGAGTGGGCGTGCCTTACCGCGACTCCTCTTCACTGCGCATGCTTCAACTTTTGCTGCGCAGCCGCACTTCAAATTGGCTCCAAATTTTCCAAGATGGCGTCGCCTCGGCGGCTTCAATTCCATAGAACACTGTAGAATGCAGCCAAAGATTGTTAAGGCGGAGCAAGATATTTCATCAGGAGCCACTTCCGGGAACCCGGATCGCACGAGGGCGGGGGTCAAAATCCCCCTTTATGCAGAGCAGAGGCAGCGACTGCTCCATTGAAGTCTATGGGCATAGCTCAGAATTTCACCACATATGCTAAGGTCTTGGTTCTATAGAGTTAGGAATGTGAATTTCGGGCACATTTTCATGATCCTCAAACCCTTCTGAACATTTCAGGTACATTTTTAGCATTTTTGAGCAATCCAGTCTGGAGAAAATCAACCTTATATCAGGTGTGCGCCGGTTATTTCTGCCGCTGCTGTTGGCCGGTTGCAACTTACGCTCGTCAATACGTCATCGACACGCCTCTTTATGCAGACAGGATTCGATCCCCATTTCGCGCCCATAGACATGAACTACGACGAAGTATCTTGCTCCGCCTTAACAATCTTTGATGCAGCCACACTGTCCAGTTCTATATATACAGTCTATGGAATTAACAAGTAGCCTTATATTGTGGGCAATTCAATATTTAGCTTCTAGCCTTTTACATTTTTACACTTTTCAATTTCCAGACCTGTTTATGTTCAAAGATAAACAAAATCCACCTGCCAGTAAACTGAAATTGTTTTGTCTAGGATGATGCGGTTGCTCGTAAGACTGAGGTGAGCTCAGAGTATCAGTTCATAAGGAATCTGATCGACATGGACGAGCGGAATGCCCTGAAAGCTGTGGATAAGGACTTGGAGAGTGGTCAGACCAAGCTCCAGTCTCTATCAAAGAAGTTTGGCCAGAATGTGGAGAAGATGAACCAAACCAAAGCAGAGCTCAACGGCCTTCTGTCAAAAGCAGATTCGTTGTCCTTCCTGCAGGTATGCAAGACTGGCTAACACCTGACCGCTTCTCAAATCTCAAGTCAGATTGAGAATGGGTTTGGACACTTAATTCACTTCCGATTTCCAATTGGAATTAAACTTAAACTGGTACATTATACTCCCATTCATGACCCATTCTTTTTGGGAGTATGGCAAACACATCTCTTTTTGTAAACTAAGGTTTTAAATGCAGTTGTTTACTCAATTCCAAAGAAAATACTTGACCATAACACTGATGCCATTGCACTGCTAACTATACCCCTCTGTCTGTCACCATATAAACCCCGCTCCATGCCGGATAAGCGGTTGTGATTAGTTCCTATTTTTTTGGTTTGATTAAAAAATCTGCTTCAGCAATGAGTCTCCAGATGGGCCTGCAGAGCAAATTCAAATTTGCTTACATGTTTGTCTGGGTTCAACCCACCTACAGTATGTATATGTGGCATCAAATCAGAAGAGAAATTATACTCATTTGTGTTTTGTAGTAAGGGATAATGGACTCCACGGTGGTCTGTTCACAGAAGTTAATGCACGGTCGAGGTTGTAAAACGGCCCTGACGCGGTGTTTAAACCTTGTAAGTGCATTAACTTCTGTGAACAGACCACCGTGGAGTCCATTATCCCGCTTATTCCACTGTTGCCACTTGCGTATTTCCCGTTACAATTTAAACGTTTTAATCGCTGTCTTGTTTAAACTGTCTTGTTTGTAGAACTACTTTCTTCCGAGACATATCAACTAATTTCTCAACTTGCAGGACAAACTACCGTTACTAGTTCAAAATGGATGGTTGCTACGGCCAAAGGCCAGTCGTTAGTTCTATCTCTCCCATTGTCAAGCGGGCGTGTCCCAAGATTCTGATGAACTTCAGCTTTGAAACATCGCTATTTTACTTAGCCTGCTGTCATCCATCTAGCTAAAAGCCACCTCCGTCATATGCTACAATGTTGCCATGTTCTGAACGTCTGCATTTTACAGCTCGGATGCAACGTGACCGTTCATTTAAACTTCACAACGAGTTCGGTGAATTAATATACAAGTGTGATACGGCCAAAAAAATGGATCTTCATAGGTGTGCAAATAACATACGATTAATGGTCGTTCTAAATTACGTCGGACAATGGGAAATTCAACCAAGCAGTGGAATAATGTAATATAATGTAGCCATGAAATTGTAGTGTGTGAAATGTGATTAATTTGTGTTTTTTTTTATTTTTATTTATTTATTTTTTTTACATATTATTTAAACCATCTTTTTTCATAGGCTTCAGTCCAACTGCCTCCCAATGCCAAATTTGACCCCTACTGCCCCCGTATAAACTTGGACTCCAAAGCTGTGATGGCCTATCACTCCTCTGCTGTTGCTGTGAAGGAGCTACTGAATAAAGTTCTGAGTGCACCAGTAGAAAACCGAATCTCACTTCTTAAACCAGGTGTGTGTGCGAGTGTATACATTTCTACTTCAGATGTCAATGGAACAGCATGTGACGCCATATTCTGCATGCCTTTACACATTCTAATATTCCATTTGACAGATTTTGAGAAACAGGTTCTTGGTGAACCCTGTCAAGGTGAACTATGCTCCCATTCATGTTATGTATTTTTATTTGGGGGGAAAAATCAGAATGTTGGATATCTTTTCTGATATTTTAATTTTATTTATACTTTTCTGGGCTTTTCAGATGGAAAGCGGCCACCATTCTCTGTCTCACACCCTCCTGTCCCATTTTTTTATCTGGGAGGCGGGCCACTCCAATCACTTACCTGTGTGTTTTGCCTGCCCGCTTCTCATTGAAAATGAATTGAATACTAGCGTGTAGCGCTTCTCATGTGAAAAGCTCTGTAACCCACTGATTGCGCTTTTGAGATGACTGGTCAAATCTGGTGATTTTGCTGTGTGATTACCCTCTGATTTATGGCAGGCATAATATTAGACAGAAGTTTTAGGTCTGTTTTAGATCTAGTTTTTGTTTCATGATCGGCTAATGGCTCTTCTTCCCCTCAGGTGCCTCAGGCAGCTGTCAGTTCCCAGATATGGCCCCTCTTATGGGCGTTATACCAGATGTGACGCGCATGCCCCGTGACATGAGTGAGTACTTTCTCTTATGTCTCTTTGTAACCAAGAACTGCAATCGAAATAGTTTTCATTTTAAGTTTTACATAGATAACACCTTATTTTAATACACTGCAGAACCTCTTTACCTCATACAGTGGGTTAAATCAATGCAGTAACCAATTGCATGCTAATATTGTAACAGCACTTTGTGGAGAATGTTAGAATGTACATTGCGAATGTACATGGAAGCTGATGCAAGTTATTGATGAAAATCAGTTGTGGTGGGTCCTACATTCACTGTCCTACTCGTTCATCTCCTCAGATTTCCCTTCCAGGAACATCAGATCACCCAGTCCGGGCGCTCCCCTCAGACCAGGTGGACAGAAATTGAAACCAGCGCATTCAAGTATGTTATGAAAAAAGAAAGCCACCATGCAGTTCAGTGTGTACATGTTAGAATGGCTGACAGAGGGGCCTGAGAGGAGCATGAGTCCGATCATTTAAATAGTTCTATGAAATGGGAGTAATTAACCAGCAGGGATGGTTGTCAGCAGCTCATGAGATGCTGTATAAATTGGCATGTTTTAAGGATGGTTGGTTTTCTCTTGTCATCACATAACCAGATTCACATTAATCACCGTCTGACTCCTTTCTTGCTCTTTCAGACAAGAAGCCAGAACACACGAAGGGTCAAAAGGACCAAAAGGGAGACAGTAAGACCTCAGCATCTTGTACACCATTCTGTCTATAATTATTCATACTTAATGCTTTCTTAAATGATTCTTTTTCTTTGGACATTTTGCAGAATCAGACCGTCAACGTGACAAAGGTAAGTCTGGCAATCTGTGTTGTGAGTAGTTTAAGGTACCATCTCTAATTACGACTGGGGATGGAAATCACGATTGCCAGAAACGGAGTTCCAGCACCAAACCCAAAGTCCTCTGGCCCCAACTTATAGTCGTTCATTACACACATTGTTTCTAAATAAAACCATTACGGCAATACATATGACAATACATGGATTCACTTCATGAATTAAAATCCCATGACCATCGTGCTATAGTTTCCAGCAGAGATAGACAACTCGAGGATTGAGCACAATGGCTCATGCATCCCTTAGTCTTTCCTGCTATTGGAGGCAGCATCAGCACTATGATGTTGTTTATATGTCAGCACTATTCTCTGCAGAATATCCATATCACACAGGCTATGCATATCACACAGACTATACATATCACATAGGCTATCCATATCACATAGACTACACATATCACACAGGCCAGTGGTTCCCAAACTTTTAACAGGCATGTACCCCCTGAGACATTATGATCTTCCGACACCACCAATTGTTAACAAGTTTTTTTTTTTAATTGTTTTATTAATATTTATTTTTATAAATTTTGTCGAATAGTGAATAGGATCATAAACATACAAATATCATCAATAGTCAACATATGATAGGCCTACAAATGTGCTGAATATAATGATTTTAAATAGATCTGCACCTAACCTCACACACAATCGTCTTGTTGAATGCAGTGATCTTATCTGCTAGGTGCTTGTCTTTGCCTTGTAACTGGAGATTTAACTCATTGAGCTTTCCAAATATATCGCTAAGATAGGCCAGCTTCGTGAAGAAATGTTCATTAGTGAACGTGCTTGCAGATTCAAACATGTGCTCTTCCTCCAAGAAGAGGCGACTCGGAGCTCAAACACGCGACAGCACTTTACCTCGGGAAAGCCACCTTGCCTCGCTGTGAAACAGTACAGCCTTTTGGTCAGCTCCCATCTCCTCTCAAAGTGCGAGAATAGACAAGCTTTTAAGGGCCGGGTCTTGATGAAATTCACCACTCACTACCTCGTTCAAAATCTCATTCAGGTCGGGACTAACTAAGCTGCCTTGACCACGAGCGCTTCCCTATGAATAACACCGTGCGTCCATTGCGCATCGGGTGCTACCTGGCCCTAGGCTACAGATAAAAAAAATAAATAAAAAAAACTCTTGTTTTTCACGTCAGTTCGTGCCCCACCTGGCATGTCTACGCGACCCACAGTTTGAGAAACGCTGTTTTACCCTCTCTGTCTCCACTCTCGACTATTTTGTTAATGCGGAGAAAAAAAGTTTTTAATGCGCAGTGCAAATGCGGAAGTTAAGTTACCAACGTGGGATAGAGAAAACGTTTGAAAAGGCATATGACTTAGATCTTTTTTAGCGTACCCTCTGAAATCAGTCCGCGTACCACTGGGGGTACGCGTACCCCAGTTTGACAACCGTGGACATAGGCTACACATATCACATAGTCACATGTCTGCCTCAGGGAAAGCCCTCACTAGCACAGTGGATTTGGCACTTTCGGTCTTTATTAGAGAACCACCCATGTAGTCAGGAAGTTGGATGTGCAGAAATGTGTGTTTCATTAATGAGATACTCAAACACTGAAAAGCAACACCAGGGAATTTTACTTGGGACTTAGAGTGGGAACCCTGACATGATTAAACAGCTTTGTGGATCAGGCTGAACCATGAGAGATTTGGGTCTGATTGATGCGTGTGTCCCTCTACTACCTGTAGATCATGGAAAGAAGCCTTCCAAACCTGCCGGTGGGTTCCCCAAGAACCCAAGTGAATTCTGTAAAGGTCCACCTGCTAATGATGGTATGTCCGACCCTTGCAATGTCAAATTTTATCAATCTCTTTTTCAAGCATTATGGTCTTGTACACCTGAATTTGTTTTTTTTAACAATGTGGCACTTTCATCTATTGTTGTCTACAGTAGTTCTATTGATGCAAACAATTCTATCACTTTACCACAACAGTTCAAATGGTCAGCTGTTTTTATTTCCTGAATCTAAGGTTGAACCAGTTTATCTGGAATAACGGATGTCTAGTTGGTAGACTTTTGCCAAAAAAAACACTAAAACGGCAGTGTGTGAACTGTGAAGTGATTTCTTAGCCATTAATCAAACAGTTTTGTTCTGCTGTAGTTCTACCATTCAGACTGTGTTGTTCAGAGTTCTGACAGTCATGCTTCCATTGTGCAAAGCTCACTTGAGGTGGCTGAAAAGTTGACCCTGACCATGTTTAGTTTACAGACTATTGTAAAAGGTCTTTTATGGGGTTTCTTGACTGTTATTCTCTCTGCAGCAGATACACAAGGTGTGACACTTCCTCGTGATGTCTCATCTGCTGTGAAAAGGAATGACCTCCTTCAATGTAAGTTGACAAGACTATACTTATAGTATGCCAGTTGTGTGTGCCAGTGTATGCCAGTTGTGTGCTATGGGCATCATGGAAAACGGCACAGAGAAGCAAATTTCAACCTCTGAGGGCTCAGTAGTTGTTCACTAACCCCCATCACGAGGAAGTGTCAGTAGTTGTTCACTAACCCCCCCCCCCCCCCCCCCCCATCTTGCTGGCTCTGCAGTTGGCACCGTTCTCAAGCTGGACCCCAAAACGGCCCACAAGCGCATCGCCCTCACAGAGGACTTCACCAAAGCGTCGGTGGCCGAGGAGCCGTGCCAGTACCCCGACGGACCCCAGCGTTTCGGCGTGTGCTCGCAGGTGCTGTGCGCTAAGGGCTTCGCGCAGGGCCGCCACTACTGGGAGGTGAAGATGAGCAGCAACAACTTCTGCGGCCTGGGCCTTGCCTACGCCTCGGTCGACCGCAAGGGCCCCAGCAGCCGCCTGGGCCGCAACGCCCAGTCCTGGTGCGTGGAGTGGTTCAACGTCAAGCTGTCGGCGTGGCACAACAGCACCGAGACGGTGCTGCACAACCCCAACCCCAGCCGTGTGGGCGTGCTGCTGGACTGCGACAGCGGCACCGCCACCTTCTACACGATAGCAGACCGCGCCTACCCCTTCCACACGTTCGTCTTCCCCTTCCAGGAGGCCGTGTACCCAGCCTTCTGGATCTTCTCGGCCGGCTCGTCCATCTCTCTGTGCAAGCTGACCGCCTGAGCTCAGGTGATGGCCTCTCAGTGGGCACTCTCAGTTGTTTGAACGTGCCTCTCTGTGAAGTCATGGTGCCCTGCTTTAATGGCTGATCATTCAACACAAAAACATGAAGTAAGCACTTCAAAAATGTTCAACAGTACACTTATTCATGGGGTGAGGGAATCCGCATGTGGCATATTTAGCAGTCTTGAATCACATGAGGAAACTATTTCCTGCAAAACAAATGAATGGGCAGTGTTGGGCTTTTATTTTGAGAAAAGAAATTGTGCTAAACAATAATAATCTTCACTGCAAACTTTCATGCTGCATTCTAGCACATGCATGGTTTCATGTCAGGCTTAATGAAAAAGGAAATAGACTAGTGAAATCCAGTGTAGTACTTCTTATGAGTCTACAGCTTCATCCTGAATGCACTACATGTATAGTAACTTTGCTTCAGCACTTAACAAAAAATTGTCATTGTAATGTAGCCACTGTTAATAGATGTTGGTAAAGTTATGTAACTAAAATAATTTAAAATAATTGAATCAGAAATATCAGATGTTTATCTATTATATCTAATGAGTGTATTTAGGTGTTGCCTATTTTGTCTAATGATGTATAAATACATACATACACACACACACACTACCGGTCAAAAGTTTGGGTCACTTAGAAATGTCGATTCCACTCCATTATAGAAAGAATACTAGCTGAGATCAGTTGCATTGTTTTAATCAGGGCAGCAGGTTTCAGATTACATTATGATCTTACATAATTGTAAAAGGGTTCTTAAATGTTTTCTCAGTTAGCCTTTTAAAATGATAGCAGATTAGTAAACAGCATGCGCCTTTGGATGAATGGTTGCTGATATTGGTCAATATTATTATATTAAAGATCAGCCATTTCTTTCTACAACAGACGAGAACCCTTTTGCAATTATGTAAGCAGTGCACATAATGTAATCTGAGAACTGCTTCCCTGATTAAAAAACAATGCAACTGATCTCCGCTGGTATTCTGTCTATAATGGAGTGGAATGGAAATTTCTAAGTGACCCCAAACTTTTGACCAGTAGATTTAGAAAAATTGATTTGGAGCCCTAATTTAAACACTGGGCAAAGTGCAGTCAGTCAGTTAGTTAGTGAGCAAAGTGTCTTGTGCATGAACTAAAGCTATTATTTGGCAGTGCCTTAGTTAGTGCTTTGACCCAACAATGTTATGCTTTGGATCTTGATAATGGTATTAGATTAGAAAATAGATGTTGCCTGGTTATTAAATTAGCTTTTGTAAGACCATTGAAATGAGAGCAAAGTGCTGGGTGTTGAGTAGCAGGATATAAAGTCTTTAGATGCATCAGAAGAACTGTCTTTGAGCACATAAATCTGTTCTCTAGCCCAGTATTGACAGTTGGCTGTTCTAGTCTAGTCATTTTAGGGTGCTCCAATTACAAGTTCTGCGCTTAATGCAAGGAAGCGTTTTGTCATCTACAGTAGCTAGATTGGCACACAGAGAGCTTATTTTGTCTTTGAAGCAGATGTGCTAAAGCCAGAGACCTAATAACTATTGGTCTCTTCAGGATATTACTGTGGCCATCTGTGTGCAGAAGCAGGGGTGTGTTTCCCAAAACCATAGCAGCTAACCTGTTAGCAACTTAGTTGGCTGGCAATGGGAAATTGCATTGCAACCAACAAGGTTGTTAACTTAGTTAGCAACTATGGTTTTGGGAAACGCACCCCAGAACGGCATCCCTGACATCCAGCGTGCCTCCAAAAGTGATGCGTTGATCACCTTCCTGTGTGGACCCTGGATGCGTTTCCCAGAAGTGTTATTCTATGAGAGTGACTCTTAACTCCCTGTTGAGGGTTTTTTTTAAACTCCCTGTGCTTTTGGAAGTGAGGGAAACGAGGCACCTGATTAACACCGTCCTTGTCAGTTGAGATGTGCTGGTGTGCACAGCTGTGCGGTAGCCAGCGGAAAAATCGAATTCTTGTGTCGATGTCTTGGTGATGGCTTGACCCTTTATTCTCGTTCAGCTGTACATGTGGGGGGCTAGTCTCCCATTATTCCACACACAGCTGGACAGAGGCTGAGTAAAATAATCAGGACAAATAGCTTAAATAATAAAGAGTTGTTGGATTAGTTTTATTTGATGTTTGTCTTGTTCTGAGGGCCAGTTACACCATGCAGGTACAAGGTCTGTCTACTCATGTGACCCTGTTCCACAGTGGCTGATACGTTTCCTTTAGGACAGCCACTGGCATCAAACATGGATGTGATTTGGGGCGGATCACTCTTGAAATCAGACATGGATGTTATTTGGGGCGGATCACTCTTGAGATCAAACCTGGGTGTTCTTTGGGACGGATCACTCTTGAGGTTATGCCAGTCTTCACTGCTCTGAGTTCTGTCAGTGGGCCAGGTTAGCTCCTTCGCCTGTTTCCATTTATAGCCAGCCTGTATACAGATCAGCCATTTTAAACATGCCATCGGTACACTTCCTCAAATGTGACTGCTGTTTTCTGTGGTAAGACCTCAGCTGTTTCTGCACTTACTGATTAAAAAAAAAAAAAACACCACATAAAGTTTACTGCCAAGAACAGTGAGTGGTTTTGTCCAGTAGTACTGTGTTTGGCTCTGGCTGATCTGACAGGCCTGCTTACAGGAGAGGAGACTGCAGCATGTGGGCAGTTGGATTTCCTGTGGTCACAAGATCGCTCATGTTTGCTACCGTTTCTTATTCAGTAGATCAGATTCTTGTACAACAAATGGAATGCAAACAAATAAAGCTGTGTGCGAAAGAGTACACAAATTGAGAAAGGTTTGTTCTACTCTTGTGCACTTGTTTTCCTGTCTTACATGAACGGGTGCACTCACATTGTGGTTTTGAATAACTTGGTGCTGCAACTGAACAGCAACACATTGAATAGCTTGGTGTTGCAACACATGGTTAAGCAGCTTCTGTGGGCTTATTCATGTAAGGATTGATTTGTTATTCATGTGAAGGTCTAAAACGGCCGAGAGGGTGCGTCTGATGTCCACAGTGCAACCAAGGCTTTGATGCTCTTCTGTGTAACACGATCAGTTTCACAGTTCATACTTGTTCAGTGAGTCCAGATTCGCTAGCTTGTCATTTGCGTGCATCCACACACACACAGGCACACACACACACATCTGCTTTTCTTCAGTGAGATGAAGATTGTACAGCATGTGTGTGTATATGAAAATGTGTTTTGATTAGTTCCCAAAATGTGCATCATTTCTGACATTCATCTTAAACGTACCAAATATATGATCATTTACACTGTTGAAACTATCATACCTGTGAAATCCATACCTTTTTAAATACTGTGATGTACACCTGTCTTTGTTCACAATAGTACTAGAATGACCACTGACCCTTGGCTCTGTCTGTTCATTCTTCACTTCTAAATCTGTTGCAGTTGGGTATGTAACCATTATAGCTGAGAAATTGTCTACGTAGTTAAACTATGGTCATGTAATTTTATCGTGTAACTATTAGATTGCTTCCTCCAAAGTAATTGCAGTAATAAAAACGTCTTGTCTTGTCTAAATGTTAGTGTTAAATAAAGGGTGAAACCGTCTGTTTGGTGTTCTTAGTTGTTACATCTTAAGAGCGACTTTTTTTAATCAAACAGTGGGGCCCACTGGTGGAAACGTACCATCTCAGATTTTTTTTCCTTCTTTTTTCCCCCCAATGAAATGAAGAGCAGAGGTCAAATAAGAATATTCATCAGTTTGTTGAAACTGACCCTTCACCAGCTGAGCACACCACACAGTTTTAGGCACTTTTGGCCGCATACTATTTCAAACCTTTATCTCAAATCTGTAGCTAGAGCCCACGTTTCCGTTGCTGTTCTAGGGCACTTTATCAAGACATCCAAAGCACTGAAAGGGGAACCTCACTGACCACCACCAATGAATCACCCACCTGGGTGATGCACAAGCCATTATACACCAGAACACTCACCATATTTATATATATCACTGATTCTTGAGATAAGGGACAAAACATGTCCCCCATCAAAATGTTACAATTTCCCTTAAAAAACAAATTATTTCATTTAAAAAGGCTTTAAAAGTTGGATATGAAAGACTCGTGCATGTTTAGACTCTTAGTTTTGGCTATATATATATATATATATATATATATAATATTATTTCATAGTAATTTCATAAAATACCGGCACTACTATAAAAGCCCATGCAAATGAACTCGTCCTCCGCAGAGGTTACAGTATCAAACTGCAAAAATAAAGTGTTTTAAAATGCACAAATATGATTATGAGGTTAATTGGATGGCTTAATAAAATATCACAAAATACTTAAAGTGAACATTGCATTATTTTTTTGCATAGCCTTTCAAAATCTGTCCTCAATTCATGTCAACTCCGTCAGATATTTTTCAAATTCGAAATAAATCGGGCATATTTTGGTCAGCTTTAACCCTGAGGACCCCCTTTGACTTCTTTCTGTTGATGGATGCAGCAGTCCATCACATGGTCTTGTAAGTGTTTTTAAAAAAATAAATATTCAGCAAACAAGTTGAAATCCCTGTGGTCACAGCTTTTGTGTCAAGACTGTCTTCAAAGTAGAGCTGAATTCAATCAAGAAGTTTGAAATAAAAGTTGGTATTTTGGTTTATTTTAGTGGCAGCTGGCAACTGAGGAAAATCAAAATGGCTACCATCTAATACACATGATTAAGTTAAAAAAACATGTTGTTTTGTCAACTCCGTCAGACATCAACTCTGTCAGATATTTTGTCTGACGGTGTTGACATGTAAGCTGATGGAGTGGAAAAGTGCTCCCAAATACTCATTAAGTAATGTATAACAACTACATAACATGATAATATGATCTAAGTATGCATGTTGATTGACTTAAAACATCATAATATACCCAAATGTCAAATAACTTATGATAATAACTCATAAAAAGTTTTGTTTTTATCTGTACTCTAGGCAGACATGGCTAGACAAAAATTGTCAGTGTAGGAGCAAAAACAAAGAAACAGTACCAGAGAAAAGGGAGAGAAAGAATTAACAGTGACCCAGAAAGCAGTAGGGACAGTTAGATGGTAAACAGCAGTTAGAAAAGGAGAGACAGAGATGGAAGGACAGGGTCCAAAACAAAAAAGTAAAACAAGTAGAAGAATTAGGACCCAGAGCAAAAACACACCGCAGAAAGTATTGGAGGAAAGCAAAGAAAAGGTCCAGAGCTATGAAGAATAGATGGCTAAATGAAATAGACACCCCACCAGATTGTCCTCTGGACCAGGCTGTTGAGGAGCCTACTTCAACCCAGCGTGCCCTTGCAGCTGAGAGAGAGAGAGGAGAAAAACCAGGAAAAGACATGCATAAAAGCATTGAAAGAAAAGGTTAAGAAATTAACAAAAGAGCAACACAAACTAAGAAAGCAGGAATGGCGGAAAAAGAAGGCTCAAATAGAAAAGTCAAATGTCAAACTAAAAGATAAAATGATTGTAGATTCTCCATGAACAGAAACAGAGAGGATGATAACCGGAAGCCAACACCGGAACTCCAACATTAGGAGATATCTTCTTTTCAGAGCAGGAGAAGGAATTACACAACTCATGTGGCACAGAAACGAGCCATTGAAAAATCAGGTCACAGACAACATTACACTGCAAAAATTGCGTATCTAATAAAATCTAACCAAGATTATTAATCTTATATCAAGATAAAAAACTAGTTTGTATTGTTTTCAGTATAAAGAGACTTACCTAGCCGCTTTCTCATGAAATCATTTGACTTTATTTAAGAAATGTTTGACTTATTTTAAGACATCTCATCCTGAAAATAAGAACATTTTTCTTCCAGGGTTAAGCAAATTTGTCCTAAAAGCAAGCCAATTTGTCTGCCAGTGCGTTAAGTACATTTGTCTTGATAAGACTCCTTAAAATAAGTCAAAGTCTTCTTAAATTAAGTCAAAATTATCTTTCAAGAGAGCGCTAGGTAAGTCTTTTCATACTAGTCAAGTCAAGTCAAGTCAAGTTTATTTATATAGCGCATTTCATACACAGAGGTCATTCAATGTGCTTTACATAAACAAAACCAAACAATAATAACAAATAAAAGCATAGAAAGGCAATATAGTCAAAGAATAGTTAAAAGGTAAATATCATAATAAAAAGAAAACATAAAACACAAGGTAAAATAGTTTAAAAATAAAGAATAAGCAAAAAACAAAGGCAAAAATAGTAAAAAAGTAATAAAAGACAAGGTAGAATAATTATCAAGACAGATTCAGCATTTGTAACTGGCACAGTTAGCAGAAAGCATCTGAGAACAGTTTGGTCTTAAGTCTAGATTTAAAACTGGCTACAGTTGGGGCTTTTTTGATGTCATCCGAAAGTTGGTTCCACAGCTGAGCCGCATAGCAGCTAAAAGCTGCTTCACCATGTTTAGTTCTAACAGTAGGTTTTACTAGCAGGTTTTTCACCTGGGACCTAAGAGGACGAGAAGGTGTGTACTGCTGAAGCATGTCTGACAAGTATTTAGGTCCTGCTCCATTTACTGATTTATAAACAAGCAATAGTGCCATTTGGCCATGTTGATGCAGGAGATGGAAGACGAGTTGGGAGAAGCAGGGGATTCGGTGGATGAAATGTAAGATTTGGTGGATGAAATGGAAGAGGAGCCATTGAAAGATCATGGGGGTGCTACTGTTGATATAATTATCAACAGTTTTGAGACAGGGGATTGGCTGACAGTGGTGTATGATGATCACTGGTGGTTAGGAAAGTCCATTGATGTAGATATAGAACACCAAGATGTGAAAGTTGAGTTTTTGCATCCTTGTGGTCCTACTGACAATTTTCACCCTAAATATGGGAGGAGGGTAGCCTAGAAATCTAGACGTACCCTAGCAGCAGCAAATGTAATTTGCAGCCAGGGTAGTCTAGCAACTCTCTGTTGGCTTGTGAGCTGGAAAAATCAAACTTCGATCAGGCCAATCATATCGTGTGTAGAGTCGGTGGGCGGGCTTAAAATAATGATGGTTCCACGACGGTTCCACGTGAATTCCTTACTACTTGAAAACAAAGAAGATGGGTGCTGTTGCTAGAAAACTCTTTGAATCGCGACTGGAGTTAAGCTTTTTTTTAAGTTGGCAAAAGTTTGATCAACTAGCCAACTAGCTCCACTGGTGGGAAAGCGCATGGGACTCATGAGATGTAGGCAGTGTTGGGAAGGATACTTTAAAAAAGTATTCTGTTACAGAATACAGAATACATGCCCAAATATGTATTTTGTAACATATTCAATCTGAATTGCAATGCAGCCATCAAATCCTGCTTAATAAACAGGCCTATTCTGGTGTGTTCTTCTGTTCCAAATGGCTGAAGTGTTAAGCCCACATAGGAGAATGTAAAGTCAACTAAGCTACCTGATACAACTATAAAATAGCAAGGTGACCAGTAAAACTACAGCAGGCGATTAGGCTAGGAGGAGGGATGTCTGTTTCTGTCCAGTGAAAGATTTTGAAACTGACAGGGACAGCTTGTCCCCTCCAAGCAAGACAGACCAGGGAGCTCTATGCCATAGCCCCTAATGTTATGGACTTCATAGAGCATAGGCATGTTCAACACCTCTTGTCCAATTGCCCAAATCCCGCAGGTTAAGTATAAGTAAGTATAAGTATATACTCTTTTGGTCCCGTGACAAACTATTATATAAATATCTAATACTTGGCTCTACACCGAAGGCAGTAATGATTTACTTACTTGCTGAGAGAAATTGGAACAAATCATAGAACTTACTTGCCTGAGGTCCTGTAAAAACTCTTTGTTTGAAGTTCGTTACTAAGTCAGTAAATGTCAATTTTTATAAAAAGTGGTTAATAAAAAACCTTTTCAGGCATGATAGATGAGATGATATCCAATTCAAATTAATGTAGTAGGCCTATCGATTTTTTGTTTGTCACTTTTCAAAAGTACTTTTGTCCCTTATCTCAAGAATCAGTGATATATATATATATATATATATATATATACACACATATACACATACACACACACATACATACCAGCTTGAGGAGAGTGAGGGAATGAATGGATGGGCCAATGAGCAATGAATGGATGAATGAGTCTTGTCTTGACATACTACATAGCAGCCTTGGTTGAGCGTGGGTTAGCTTAAACGAGTTTTGTCGTTCTGTTATTCTTTGATAAATAAAACATTCCGTGCCATGCGTTGATAGTAATTTTGATACCACAGATGAATGAAGACCAAAGATTCTAGAGCGGAGCAAGATAGATCAGTTACGTCATAGGCATGAAGTACGTTCTGAGCCTGACAGGGCGCCATTTTAATAAGTTCAGCGCAAAATTTCATATACAGTTCCAATTCTATGAGCCCACCTGAACAGCTGTTTTTAACGTTACCAGCTGTTTTTTTTTCTTTCTCGGTAATGAACTGCAAGAACTGACAGTGTGAAAGGCCCGATTGATCTTTTTCCAAGGTTACACTGAATAAGGAGAGGTAAATAGGCCTATTATGGAGCGGTCATATAGGGATTGTCAAAGTTTTCTTTTTTTTCTCCATCATCTACTTGAATTTTTGGTCAACGATACCCGGGACACCGAACCACCGGGGCACATGAAATTTGGTGGGTATGTAGCCCCACTAGACTTTTCCCCCCCCCCGAACCGCAAAAAAAGCAGTTTTTCCTAAATAACTACCTGAACCGTGGCACTGAGGATGAAGAATCTTTTATGGTATGTTGGTCTCAAGGGCCCACATCAATCTGGCCCATAACACTCATTTGTGATTTGCACCCCCCCCCGGTAAAAAATGAAAATGCAATATTATTCTGCTTTAATCGCCCCTATCTTCAGTTAAGATGTTCAGAACTGCACCAAATTTTATGTGTATGATTGACCTGGCATTCTCTGGGGGTATGCCAAGTTTCCAATTAGGTTATGTGTACATTTAGTGACTGTACACTCATTGGCCTGTAGATGGCGGTGCACACATATACACATGCACACACACACAGGCACCCACATACTATCGGTATTAGAACGGCCGATACATAATTACAAATTCAGTAGGATTAAAAGAAAGCCAAAATAAATATTCATCATCATCATCATCATCATATAAGTAGTCGTTTGTCCACTAGATGGCGCGTCGTTGCAGTGAGACGTAATTTTGTTGGAAGTTAAAAGTGGGTTGGAAAAACAATGGACGCTTCATACAAGGAGTGTAGTTTACCGCAGAGAACGTCTAATAAGGATAGGATGATGTTCACATGAAATGTAATTTCAATTTCTTCTTGAAGCCGAAATAAATCTGAGGATGTTTATCGGACATGCTTGGTTTTTACTGCAGGTACGTTAATCTTATAATATCAATAAGGACCTAGGTAATGTTACCGTTAGCGTTGGTTGAGTGATGGAGGCCAATTTGATTGATTGCATTTGTAGAAAACTATAAATGCGGTTATACCAAGCAAGGGCCGGTTCCCCAAAACGCTTAACCCTTAAAGGAGTACCGTCACACCGGTGTGACGGGAATGTTGAGAAATGAACATTCTAAAGAATATCTGGGTTCATTGAATTCAACATAGAATTTTAGAACCTTCAATTGTTGCGGAACTTAGAACGTTCAAAAACCTACACCTTTAAGGGTTAACCTATTCCTTAACCTATCTCTTAACGTTATGGCACGATTCCCGACACGTTCGTACGCTAAGTATATCTTCTGTAAGTCACACGTTCGTAAGGTTGGTCTGGACCATTCGTAAGCTCTCTCTTAAGTGCGCCACATACTCGACGCACCCGACCTGTAGCGCGACAATGTGACGTCACAGAAGCGCCATAACCATTTATACTCGCGCGTCGTGGTCACGACACTAGTTGCAATATTCTCCTGAACAGAGGTGTCGCTGTTGTGAAAAGATTAACGCTAACTACGTTACACAGCAGAAGAAGCTGCATTAAGAAACACTAGTAGCAGAGAATGTAAACGGGCTCTGCTATTAGCTAGCCTCTGTGATGGTAGTTCAGACTTTGGTTGCTACTATTCACAACTACCACCATCATTATCATCTAGTTTCCAAGGTGTGCGCACAGGTAGATAGATAGATAGATAGATAGATACTTTAGTCATCCCGAGGGAAATTTTAATAATTTAAACAGTTTAGTTAGCTGGCTAGCTGGCTAGCAGCTGGCTGAGTTTGTGTAATTTCCTGAAGTGGAAAGAGATTTTGTTCAGGCCTTAATAGATATCCTTTGTTTGAAAATAAATCGTTTCTATTCTTTCCTCTTAATTCCACGTGTTGCAACTCTCGCTGGTAACTTAGCGTTGTTTTAGCTCTCAAGACGCTAGTCGCCGCCACTGTGCAGCAGTCTTTAGAAATCAGTGCAGCTCAGTACAAGTCAAACTATGGTAGGCCGACAGTATGTTGACAATGTTGTGGCTCAACGATGATTTTATGTTATGGACATTTTAAGACTAATAAAATATGTTCGCAATGGATGCAGGCCTATTTATTAAGTTTACTTTATTTGGTATCAGAACTAATATGGTGGTAATTAGCCTAGGCTATTTAGTAATGTCATTAAAGCGTTCAAATTGGCAATCACTTTTGATAATTAAAAGCTGGCAAAGAATTTGCCTCTAAATGGCTAAGATCTATAAATGGGTAAGCATGATGGTGATCAGATTCCAAAAATAATTCAGTGGAAATGCATGGATTCCCGTTTCTTCCAGTAGCAGCAACTGGAATCCATGCATTTCCACTGAATTATTTTTGGAATCTGATCCCTTATCATACCTATTCATTCTTACTTGTCGCTCGACTTATCGTGACTAAATTCAAGATGGCTGCAAGCGCTAAACTTCGTGAAGGTACTGTCTGTATAAATCGTCTTGTAAGTAAACTACCAGTGCTTTTTCAAAGTTCTCAATGTCTCGTTTTAAATGTCAGGGCCCTCGGAAGTCTACCAATGAAGTGTGGAGATACATTGAGCCTGGTAAATGGGTGTAAAACAGTGATTTTTTGCATGGCTAGCCCGATGCCGAAGCACCACTATTGAAAAAGCTGTTGGTAGCATCGGCTAACTAGCGCCAGATTTTGGAGTGCAGGGGACAAGCCGAGATGGGCTATGAGACATACGTTCACACTCGGTATCATGTTTCAATACACTTTAGGTCAATATCACACCGGAATTCTCCTTTAAGAAGCTTCCTAAGGGACACTTCGGGGAACACACTTAGGAACATAAACAACTTTGGTAAGATATATCTTTTGAGTCTTCTTAGCGCGCTAAGAGTGAGCGTTATCGGGGAACCGGCCCCAAATTGATAGCAGCACTGTAATTGTATCTTTCGACTGTCATTTGTTGCACGTGCTACAAAAATCATTCTTTACCAACGTTACACCGGTCTGATACAGTTTTGCCTATACATGCGTGAGACTGAGACGCCTGTTTATTTTGTTTTAAGTGCGTGCAGGGTGTGAGAGGGGAATCGATGTGCTTTGATTCCAGGGGGTCGTTTCTAGAAAAGTTAGCAACGACGTTGCTCAACCACCATGGTACGACGCAACTTGCGACTAAACAACGACACTATTACACTTGTTTCCAGAAAGCATCGTACCTGTGTCGCAATTTGCTACCTCCGACGTTCGAACACCATAGTTCCAACAACGTTGTTGATGATGCAGCGATACATATCATTGGTGGAAACAGTGGCAACGTGTAATACCCCACCCCCTAGAAATGTTCTGTCACGGCCTTTGTCGACATGTTTCTAATCTAAACCGAGTGATTAATGCTGGTATTGTCATTGGCATCAGCCAAAACCTAAACCTATTGCAAGCATATAAAACAGTTAACTTAAGCAGACCAATATGAGTCATTATTTGTGTTAAATATCTGTGTTGGGAAAAATATATAGCCTGGACAAATATCTGGGTATCCCATAGGTTATCAACTGTCTCGTGGCTTAACGGCAGCGCGTTGGTGCACTGCGCGCTCGGCCGGAGTTCGCATCCTATTTCTTCTTTTCATCTCTGAGTAAGAGTAGGCCTACGAGACACAACAATAGGTTTTGACCATACATATTTATGTATATAGTTACTCTACATCGAGAGACCAGGTACAATAGATCAGTCAAAAACAATTTAATCTACGTGTCACACTATAGTTCACCTGCAGGTAGCGAGAAGCAAGAGGACAACCTCACATCATAAGAAAATCGAACCTACAACGTTGGGATAATAAGTCATCTGCTTTAGCCACTACACCATTTAACACTGCTGTTGTTAGGGACTGTGAAGATTATAATACTAAAAGCAAGGCAATACTTTAATTAACATAAATAGCAAGAATGAGCCAAGTAGGGGAGCAGTGTCTTAATCAAAATTAAGCTACAGGATAGATCAATAATTGAGTCACGAGATAAACATCCACTTCGCACATTTTGGTTAGGCGGTTGTGATTTTTGGTTAGGCGCTCCGGACACCAACAGGAACTACCAAGGAACGACACAACTGCGACTGCCTAGGGGCAGTAGTTCAAACGACCAAACTTTGTGTCCTTGTTTGCGATTGAGAGTTCGAAATACCCTTTCTAGAAACACCAAATCCAAGAACGATGGAGCGAACTACCAAGGTTGCGACGCGAGTTAGCAAACGATGCTTTCTAGAAACGACCCCCAGCTTGGTAGTTGTAGTCTGTGAAATTAAAAAGCACGTGTGTGTGAAGTATCCAATGACACCTTCATTTCATTATGGCTACTTTAGCAACACACCTTAAGCTAACCGAGGTGAAGTTAGTTTGATATTTGATATTCGGATATTCGACAGATATTCAAAAAAAAAAGGTATGCGGCCGGTTTCACCCTGTGTTTGCAGACAATGTACAAACAGATGACCTGTCTACTTGCTCCCAGCTGACCTTAGGGACCGTCTAAAAAGTACCTTCTGAATTACCTTCATAGTCTTTTTTTGTCAATAGCTTTGACATCATGTGACCTAGTGACTCCAAACCAATTCAAAATAGTTATCCTATATGGGACTCATCAGACACACCTCTTTTTATAGAAACTATATGCACACAGTATTTTATATGAATATTTTAAAGAAAATACCTTATTTCCCATAAGGAATGGTCTCCTTTTTTTCAATACCTCCCAAGCCATGTGACCTAGTGACTCCAAACCAATGCAGAATAGTTATCCTATATGGGACTCATCGGGCACACCTCTTTTTATGGTCACGGCATGCACACTGTATTTTATATGAATATTTTGTAAAGAAAAATACATTATTTCCTATATGAATGATCCTCTTTTTTCAATACCTCCCAAGTCATGTGACCTAGTGACTCCAAACCAATGCAGAATAGTTATCCTATATGGGACTCATCGGGCACACCTCTTTTTATAGTCACTGTATGCACACTGTATTTTATATTAATATTTTAAAGAAAATACATTATTTACCATTAGAAACGGTCTCCTTTTTTTCAATACCTCCCAAGCCATGCGACCTAGTGACTCCAAAGCAATGCAGAATAGTTATCCTTTATGGGACTCATCGGGCACACCTCTTTTTATGGTCACTGTATGCACACTGTATTTTACATTAATATTTTAAAGAAAATACATTATTTCATATAAGAAACAGTCTCCTTTTTTTCAATACCTCCCAGGTCATGTGACGGAAAGATTCAGTTGCTATCAGTTGATAACAGACATGTTGTACAACACTGCCATCTGCTGGTTGTTCAGTGGAGGGTGTCTTCGCATTCAAATCTAGTGGTATTTACAAAGATCCTTGATTACTAGCAAGATAGAGCAACGTAATTCGTTACTATGGGAGCAAAACGGGACAGTTCCGGTCTGCATAAGTGGGAGTGTCACCTTACATCACTAAATAAACTTTCTCTCTTAATAAGCAATATGAACAGATAAACATAATTGTGTTCACAGTATTATTGTCTATAATCATGTATGATACCAATGAATCATTCTTTAGGACATGATATGAATAATTTAATTAGTCATGTGAACCGAGCTAGCTAGCTAGCTAACGCTAGCTTAAAATGCTATACAAGTGGATGGGAGTAGCTATGGCAATACAGCTATGCGCTAACAAGTGACTAGTAGTTGAAGGACTTCGCTTAAACTTAATATACTGTTGCAAATTCACTTGAGTATAAACTATCCACTTTAACTAATGTCAGTAATGTTATTCAGCTAGTTGTCATTTCAAAGAAATTACACTTCTCCGTTTAAAATGTTACCTTAGCTAAGAGGCTAGCTAGCATGCTAACAACCGGACAGTAACTGGCAGCAGCATGGTCTGATATTAAGTTATTTTATTACAAATCCGAACACTAAAAAATTACACTTTTAGGCTTGAAATGATCCCAAACACTTACAGATTATGACAAAATTTTCCAAAAAACCCTCAACAAATCCAGAAAGACATAATGACCAATTTATTGGTAAAATTCCACAAGTCTCCATTGACATTAGTGCAGCGAGGGTTTACTCTGGTCTGCATAAAGGGGGGGTTTCCCCCCTCCCCCTTGCAATAATCGAACGCGGAAATTGTCGAACGTTTGCGCCTCTCGCTCCGCTTTAACCCTCTCTGGTATTTATTTGTGGATCTTGGTGTGCAGTAGGAATGTCTCAAAATTACGTCATCGACATAAAAGCAAAAAGGAGATTCACAAATGCAGATTCCACATACAAAGTCAAGCATATTTATTTTCAAATCTCGAAAATATATTTACAAAGACACGTTTATTTATATACATTTGTTTATTTATTTGTATGTCACATTTTTATATTTGTATTTTGTATTTGGATATTTATAAATGTATGTATATGTATATATATCCTTTTATATATATTTAAATCATTTTGAGACAATTCTCACTCCATAGGGATGGAGTAAAATATGGAGACAAATGTAAGTGTGATTTATTTTCGCGGAACGGATGTACAGGACTGAGCGGCGGTCATATTTTGTACCGCTATGCGGTACCTCTAGTTTAGACAGAAGTAGTATTGCACTGGTAAATAGATCACATAAATTCCCATGGAGAGACTGTATAGCCTACTGATAAGCTAGCTAGCAGGCAAACTAACTTAGCTAACGTTAGTTATATTATCACCATTTTTCTTTTTTCTACCTGTGGGCTAGGCTATAAGTTAACCCTTTGTTCACGGCCTGCTTAAACAAGGCGCATAAGATAGGCTATATCAATCACTAATAAGGTCGAGATTTTACTCAAGCGTCTGATGTTCATAACTTAAATAAATGCAAATGGTAGGCCTAGGCTAAACACAACCGTGCTTGACACTAGGCCAGACCCGGCGGCAGACACAAATTCACGGACGGGCATTACACCTTTCCAGGGGGGGCACTGGAACTTAAATTGATCACGGTAGTTTAAGCTTACACTTGACAAAACATTCCAATATGAAAATGTAGATGCAATTGTTGTAAAATGGTGCAGCTCCTTTAAGAGAGCCCTGTGCGCAGGGATGGAGAGAGAGAAAGCGAGAGGGGATATGTGTGTTAGAACTGAGATGCGTGTGGAAAAAGTAGTCGTGCTGTTGAGACTGGAGCTAGTCATATTCAAAATAATGCAAAAATAAATCCGCAGATAAAACCAAAATCCTCGTTAATTTGCTAACCACTTTCAGATAGAGTGTTAGGGAGTTAGCCACGAAGTTACGGATAACTTCGGCCCTGGAGTGTTAAGCTCCCTGTTCTCCGACTAGGTCAGAAGAAAAAAACTGTAAAGGTTAACGCTATCAAACAAACCCAGAAACTACTAGGCATACTTCTACTAACTACGATATGAGATATAGCCTACCTGCGAGCCGATAAGCTGTATTTGTCATCGGATGACAGGGGTTAGTGCAGAAGTGAAGTAGACTGCGCCACGTAACCTCCTCTCCATTTAGGTGATGGGCTTACCTAATGTTCCTGATTGATTAGCTACGGAATAATACAGATTTTACCAGTTTTATTTGCTACTTGCTAGATTGACAAACGTAGGCCTACAGGCTAGACCTACATTTAATAAGTGTTCAAAATCAATGGAGCAGCCAAGCTCGTTCAGGGCGGGCACAGATGACTTCCAGGACGGGCCTGGCCCCCCAAAGCCCCCCCATGCCGCCGGGACTGCACTAGGCTATTGTATCGTTTCCATGCAGTAAAAAACTCCCAAATTGTCCTGCTTGCCTATGTAAAATGCATATGACCACAGAAGTTCGTTTTCAAAAATCATTAGCCTATTTACAGGCTGCAGCCAACTTAAAACACGTCCAGATGAATCTAACCGTTGGACTTAATTTGTGCAATTATATGTTAATAAAACAATTTCCTTGAGTTATAAAATAGCTGTAGTCCTATTATTTAGGCCTACTCATCTAGGCCTACTGTAAATCCTCAAATTATGGCAGGGGTCTTTTCTTTACTTATAGGTTGCGTAAGCACATGCCTTTATTTAATTAAGCATTATTTACTTTTTATTATAGGCTGCGCAATTGTGCATCTTAAAGATGAACTGAACTGAAAGAATCAACATTGATAATGTGTTGATTATGACAATTAAAAATAAATGACACTAAAAAAAATAATTAAAAAAATCAATACGTAGCCTTTTTTAAGCAACACCAAAATTGCGTTTGTTAGTATTAGAACGCTGCCAGTTTCAGTGACGTCACTGGCATGGTAGGACCTGAGAAGTTCTATAGGCAACAGCTGCAGCATATTATGTATACACGAAAATTAGTAATTTTAATGGCATGGGTTACAAATTTGAGCCTGTGAGGGACAGGCCTGTAGTGTCTTGACTACCACTAGATGGGTTTCAGGCTCCAGCTCAACCTTCAGTAGGATCATTTGGGTGAAAATGACTGTGGGCGCTGCCGGAGCATGGACACTGGAATCTATCTGTTGCAAAGCAGTGGCGAAACGTAGGGAAAATGTTCAAGGAAGCCAAAGTGACGGGAAAAATATTTTATTTATGTATGTGTTTATTTCGGGGGTATACATTTTGTGCAATGTACAACATAGATACATTTTGTGCGGCACAACATAGGCTACTGTAGACCTAGCCTACAGGTCATGTAGAAAACTGGACGAGGGGCGCTTGAGACAGCAACACGCACGCTGTATCTCTGTCTCCCTCCATCCCTCACACACACACACATTGCCTACTGTACATCCTCCACACAACTGCATACTCACTCACCACCACTACATTAGGCCTATGCGAAGGCTACGGTGCATATACAAATAAGCTATATAACACGCATTGTCACGTCAATGTAGGCTAACGCAGTATGGACTACTGGCACTCGTAACAGCAACTCACACGGGCTCTCTCTCTCCCTCCCTTGAAACTGTTACAAACTTCGTTACCCCAAGTTAACCCCAGATGCACGGAGGATACACGAGTTTGCCGTTTATTTTAGGCTAACGTGTTAAACTCCCTCGCATCAACAATCTGCCCTGAGACGGTGAACAACTGGCTTCAGGGTGAGTAGAAAGGGACATTGGATTCTGTTTACAGACCCGCTGTGGTTTAATTACCAGCTAGTAAAAGCATTATTGTCGATCTGTGATATCGTCGGAGTCATGGTTTATACTCTCTATGGTCGGAGTGCTAGCTTGTGGAGTTTGACATAAGAGTGTTTCCAAGGTGTTTAGCTGCTAGCCCTTTCCTAGGTTGGATCGTATGGTAGCCTATCTACAGTAACACTGGACCTCATCTGAGGCTACTTCGAGATATTATTCCAAAGGGGACAGATAGGCTACTGCACTTAAAACTTTAAACGATTGAACGAACCTTCCCGGACTTTGTAATTGCGACCAGTGACTGCATTGGGTGAACAAAGCCGAAGTTGAAACTTAGACTGTGGGCATAGACTGTGGGCTCGCCCTTCTATGAATTGAAAGACTACAAGCTGCCCCAACGAGTTCGCGATAAAGTAAGCAAGAAAAGGGTTTTTTAAGTCAGGATATGGCAAGTCAATGGCATTTATTCGTCCAAAGTTACAGACCAGTTTCCATAGTGCACATCTTATCAATAGTTTGAATGTCGTGTGTGTTTCTGCTCATTGACAAAATAGCGTTCAGTATGATTCATGCCCAATTAATTTCCCCTGTTAAAGTGTTCGCCTTTGTTTCACTAGTTTGGTTTCATTTTGTATGAGATTTTGTGATGTAGGCTAGCCTATGATAAATGGCTTATGGCCAATATGTAACTCAGCTAGGCCTAATGTTAGTTTCCTCAGCCATGTCAGCTAGCCTCAGACTCATTATCTGCTATGGCTGCTAGTGCGGAGTAGCTTACCATGCCAGTGACGTAGCCGATTGTTGAAATCCAACATGGCGGCGCCCGTGTAACAACAACACCACTTTCAACATACAATTTTATCCCTTTTAATAAATTCAGCCATTTTAATCATTGTACCAATGAGAAGAAATAAAATACATCTGTTATATCACTTTTACTTCAAATTCCAGTTCAGTTCATCTTTAAGCCTCTCGCAAGCTCAAAAGAGGGCAGCACGCGACTGATCTTGAGAGCGACGTGAGACCCGTGGTGTAAATATTAACTTTCAGTGTTTTACGATGTCTTTGTAAATTAGGCTTACGTTTAATTAAAAAGTGTTTCTTGCGTGCGTTCATTCTCTCATTCCCTCTCCAAAATGTTCCTGTTCTAGGCTGATCAAGTGCATGAACCCAGCATTGGTGTGCGCATCACATGAATCACAATTGAGACAATAGATTGACCATCTTGTACAACTGCAAAGCCTTATCATAGGCATGTTACATTCATGACATATTTATTTGTTCTATAAATGGAAATTATAGAACGAAAATGACAAATTAGGCAGTTGGCTAAACGTTTTAAACTTGCGCAAAACTGATGAACCCAGCATCAGTTCATCGCATAAATCAAAACACAAATTGAAGCAACACTGACCATTGGACAATCCTACCACAAAACTTTTCCATAGGCATTCAACGTTTATGACATAAGAAGTGGATTATGAACGCATTTCATCACCTGACAATTAAACGGAGCTGTGGCTTTTCGCGATTTGACTGATTCTTGAGGTTTCAGCGCAGTGTTGACTTGCATGCGCGTCTTTTTAAGATGGTGTAAACGAAGCAAAGCCCTCTAAGGGCAAGACTGACAAGTAGACCGTGCCGTCCGTGGCTACGCGTAGGCCTATGTCAAACAGATGCTTTCTCTTCGATCTCCACAAATTAAGATACAGTTAATTCCTTAGCCGTTTGAATAAATTTGCGTTTGCGATTAACAACGCGACAGACAACGTTGTGTTAAATAGGGTAATACTAACTTTGTTCAAAATTGATACATTCAAGTTGACTTTGCAAAGTTGTGTAGGCTACCGCGCCAGTTGAAGTCTGCATGAACAGTTATTGCACAAGCCACCGTTTTGATTTGCTTAGGGGAGATGCAGGCTGAACCCGTTTGAGGGAGAGAGGCGCAGGGAGAGAATGCGTGCTGTAGCCTACACTACGCACATCTCTATGAAATAATGTAGCCTGTCAAGGCTAATCCATATTTTAAATAAGCAATCATGGAGACAAAAATAGGCTATAGCCTATGAATAGGCCTAGGCCTAATGCAGGAATGGACGTTACAGTTATTCAGTAACTAACGAATTAATGAAATTTAAATGTAGGCTACCTTTAGACTACTTCGTTTCCCAACAAAGTAACGAAATTACATTAACGACGCTATATCCCAAACATAGGCCTTTGGAACTTAGTTTTGGTGGATGAAGGACAGATGTCAGTGCCCTACAGCCTAATTTAGCCTACCCTCGGAAATAATTCGACATTGTCTTTATACAATATATTTAACTGGTCTAGACATGGTGTGGTCTATTGGGTTTCTCGTAATTTCAACATACAGCTTTAAAGAACAAATATTGATAACATTTTAGGATCAGCGCCATATGATTCCCAAGGTAGCCAGCGTCAGTGACGACACCTGAGCTTATTAAAATGGCGCCCATAGAGTCATAGAACGTACTTCAACATATCCAACGTATTTTCCAGCCAGTAATCCATCTTGCGCGTAGCGCTCTAGAATCTTTGATGAAGACCCAGTAGAATTTGAACCTGTGCGCTCGTTCCGTCATCAGTTAAACTCGTAGGCCTAAAAATCAAATGATAATATTACATTGGAGGAATTAAATCAGTGAAAAAGCGTGAGAAAAGGCATGTGCGGTTGGAGGTTGTGTGTCATGGTCAATGTGGGAGACTTGAGAGCCCTGTTGAACAGGTTTACCAAGTGGCTGTGACCGATTTATGAACATTTTCCTTGAACCTGGAGAGCTAGTCCGACACAGGCCGGGAGGTAGGCCTACTGGTAGTTTGCAAGCACCCTGTTGCAGACCCAACCTGGATCGGCTCTGCAGGTGCAACGTTGCAGGCAGGGATGGATTAGCCTACTGATCGGGCCTACCGGGCCCAGGCCAGAGACTTTCTAATGAGGAGACACAGCAGCACTCAAAAATCCTCCATAGAAATGCATGGGGTTAGGTTGTAACGCCAATATGGGAGTTATCTACTCTACACATATCCCGCCCCTTCCGCGGCAAAAAAGTCGACGTGAAAACATAGTGCCAATCATGTGGTTTGTTGTGAATAGACTCAAAGTGTGGTCCGCAAGCTATCCCAAGTGGTCCGCGAGCAGACGTGGTAAAATATACTGGTAATATAGAGGAGTTGTTTGTTATATTGAACCAACTTTAATGTAAATCCAAACAGTTCTATGACACTGCCTATGTAAACTACGCCAGTTTAAATCATATGAATACTCTGATAAGCAAGGTGCAAAGACAATTGCAAGGTTGTTCAGTGAGCAGGCCTATTGTGTAATATATTGTTGGAAGTAGGTCTACTTTTTTTAGCTAGGTGGTCTGTGAAGTTTTTTTATTGGTTAAGTGGTCCTTGGTCTGAAAAAGTTTGAGAAACACTGGACTATAGGCTACATCGTGCCAATCATGTGTTGTGATCTCAGCGCTGGAGCAAGGTTTGTGTCGTGAAGATTAGCGCACACTCTTAAAAAAATGGGTTCTTGTACTGTATATAATGTGATTAGATATTGTTGTTAATAATGACATCTTGCTTGAATCTGCTCGTCTAGTTCTATCCCTGGGCCCTTGTATGCAGTGGGTGGACTCATTCAGCTGACTGTCATATGAGGAATTACAAACCGAGGAACCCTATGCTATATTCAAATGACTCCAGGAGCATTCACCCAGGGGCGCAGCTACCCATTTTTTGAAGGGTATGCAACAACAAATTGGAGGCGCCCCCCCCCCACTCCCTTTTTTATGTCAACATTCTATAATGGAATCTTATGAGATAGGGCGCCTACTCTAGCCTGTTAGTCCCTAAAATGTTATCTAACATTGAGGAAATGCAGAAAGGATTTAGAAACGTACAACAGTAGCTACATATAGAATATACCAAATATATTATTATTATTATTATTTTTACCATCGCTTTGGCGCCCCCACGGTGCTGCGCCCCTCCCTGTGCGCCGCATATAGCGCATGCCCACTTTTTGCGCCACTGCGTTCACCACCCGATGCCAGCCAACTTAGACCTGCTAAGCCAGTCTTCTTGACGAGGTAAGTGTATAGTGGTAAAATAAGAGGTGGGTAAACTATGAATTCTGTGATATCGGTGAAGTGGACTGCGCCATGTGGTATCGGATAATAAAAAAAAAGGCAAACATGTTTGATGATGATGGAGGTTGTCCAATGTTTATAACAATACCAGGTATTAAATGGTTCCGAGAGTGTTGATGAGTGTACATATTGTGAATGTGGATAATACAGTGTGATTTTTGAACGTTAAAAGTTGCAATTGGTGAATATACTCTTTTGAGAGGTGGATAAACTGGATTTCTGACATTTCAGAGGTGGATAAACTGCGTTTACTTGCGTTTAGCCTCCACTACACCCCTGAGTGTATAACGAAAGATGTTTCATTATAGAATACACAGGAATAATGTGTGTGTGTTTGTTTTTTAAATAACAAGTTGGCTAATTTCGAATTCAGTATTTAGCTTTAGCCAGAGACGGTTGAGATCTTTGCTTTAGTCTACTGGCGTGCGACCTGCCAACACTCGTTTCTCCCTGTAGGAGTTAGATTATTCGGTGGCATGTAAGATGGCATGTAGTGACATATACGGTGGCACGTTTTTGTCGAGTTTCTCACGTAGCCTACAGTGTAATCTCCCGGTGCCCTCCTGTTATTTCTCCCGAAAGAGTAGGCTACCGTAAATTGCACGACCGTCCAACTTTAATATCACGGCTCCATTTGCATCGTCTTAATACAATTACGCACTTAATAATAACATTACGCATTTGTCATAAAATCTGGTAACGCCCCAAACCTGAGTCAGGGAGCGTGGGCTACGCACACTTACTGCGCAGCTACTCTCAAACAAGCAAATGTTCGGGTGCTAACCAGCTGTTGTCTGATAGCCTACAGTAGGTGTATCAAAGATTGTTAAGGCGGAGCAAGATGTTTCATCAGGAGCCACTTCCGGGAACCCGGATCGCACGAGGGGGGGGTCAAAATCCCCCTTTATGCAGAGCAGAGGCAGCGACTGCTCCATTGAAGTCTATGGGCATAGCTCAGAATTTCACCACATATGCTAAGGTCTTGGTTCTATAGAGTTAGGAATGTGAATTTCGGGCACGTTTTCATGATCCTCAAACCCTTCTGAACATTTCAGGTACATTTGTAGCATTTTTGAGCATTCCAGTCTGGAGAAAATCAACCTTATATCAGGTGTGCGCCGGTTATTTATGCAGCTGCTGTTGGCCGGTTGCAACGTACGCTCGTCAATACGTCATCGACACGCCTCTTTATGCAGACAGGATTCGATCCCCATTTCGCGCCCATAGACATGAACTACGACGAAGTATCTTGCTCCGCCTTAACAATCTTTGGGTGTATTCTCTAGGCGGGTGGACTATCCTACAGTACATAAACTGGCAGCAACGACCGAAAGTGTTGCATCTGGAGTGTATAGGGTAGGTATATATTAATATGATGCTGATATTACACTGATCATGAATCAAATAGGCCGAAAGCAGTCTTCCCAAGCAGGGCTCCGAACCGGTTCAAGGAACGAAAACGAAAACCGAAAACGAACGGAATTTTACAGAATTTTACGAGGAGCGGAAACGGAAACAAAAACAAAATGGTCTTCAACTGTTCCAGAACAGAAACGTTATTCTGAAATCCACAAAACCGGTTAATAATGTTTTTTTTTCGTTCTCTATATATTTTATAAAATTTCGCAAAAGCATATCCTATGTCAGGGAGACTATTTCCGGTTGTGCGAAAAACAAGCCCGCATCTACACTGTTAATGTGGGATAACAAGCCGCTATGTAGCCAACTACTGTAGGCGAACAGCCTAATAATTTGATTTCTGCAGTTTGAAAAAAAAAAAAACGAATAAATGGACCTTTGGTCCAAATGTGTATATTTTGTCTTACTGTTGTAATGTAACCTGAGTTTGTCATTTAGAAAATGAGTATGTCTATTCTAAGGTAAAGTCCACAAAAATAGACTTGATAGGCCCGCCAAACACTGCCGGAACTTTAAGAACGAACGATATTTTGCGTTCCGAACTGGTTCAGGACCGATATGTTGGTGGCGGAACGCATGCAAGAACGAAAACGTTAAACATAGGCCTACCTGAACCGTTCGGAACGGAACGTTTGAAAAATAATTTCGTTTTCAAGCCCTGTTCCCAAGTAGGCCCACCTACTGTAGTCCAACCCGAAAAAAATCAACCGTTTAAACAAATTAAATAGCCTAGTGTTTCCCACCGGATTTCTGCATGCCTTAAGGATATTTCAGCCTGGATGAAAGATCGGCACCTTCAGCTTAATCTCTCAAAAACAGCCATTCCCCAAAAGATTAACATCCAGCTTGACTCAACTTCACTGACCCCAACTAGATCGGCACGAAACTTGGGCGTTGTAATTGATGACCGACTTAACTTCTCTGAGCATATAGCTTCTATTGCAAAATCATGTCGGTTTATGCTTTACAACATTAGGAAGATCAGACCTTATCCACAAGATTCCACACAACTTCTTGTTCAGACCATGGTCATCTCTAAGCTGGACTATTGTAATTCGACCAGTCATGAAAACTGGGTCTAATTCCAGGCTCTTTTCTTCAGTGGTTCCATTTGGTGGAATCATAGACTGTATATATAGTACTATATACTGTATATATAGTTCTATAGTTCTATCATAGACTGTATATATAGTTCTATAGTTATAGTTATATATAGTTCTATAGTTCTATATATACAGTCTATGGGTGGAATGAATTGCCCAGTGGTCTCCGTTCCTGTGGTAGTTTTGGGTCGTTTAAGAGGGGTCTAAAGACATTCCTATTCAACATATACTTAGTTGTTTAAGCGCTTATGTGTTATGGTTTGTATAATGTTGTTTTATTTTAATTGGCCTGTTAATTAATTTGACATTATTGTTTATTATTGATATTCTCCTTAATGTAGTCTTAGCATGTCATTGTTTTTATATTATTGATTGAATGGACATTATTGTTTTATTATTGCCTTTCCCCTTTTTTACATTGCTTTTTATTAGGCTAGTGCTTGAATTGATATTATTGTGTACTACAACTATTCTCCTTACTATATTTGACCTACATTTTAATCTGTTCCCTGTTCAATTTTAAATATTATTATGTTGTTTTGTATTTATGTGCCGCTTTGGACAAAGGCGTCTGCTAAATCCATAACCATAACCATAAATAAAAATCTAAATCTTGGCAAGTGTAGTTTAATCATATTTTAAGATTTAATGGAAGCTCAGATTGTAACATTATAGGCTAGCCAAGGCATGTTATGATTTTTTCTCAGCAGTCGTGTTAAGATATAGTTTTGACGGGATTGTGTATCTCTACATAAAGACCAGTTCATCAACTTCCGTTTCTCTCCTCCGCAGACGCATTATAGAAACGGCGCACAAATGGCGACGGATACTGCATCACTGCTCGGCCTAGAGGGAGAACTCACATGTAGTATCTGCATGAGCATTTTTGAAAACCCCGTTACTCTCCCCTGTGGTCATAACTTCTGTCAAGGCTGTTTGGATGTGGCTTGGAAAGAAAATGCCCTCCTGTCATGTCCTCAGTGCAGACACAATTACACTAGCAAACCCGAGCTGAAGAAAAACACTGTCCTAAGTGCTATTGTTGAGACCATCAAAACAAAGTCATCTTTATCGGAATCAGACCATTCCAATGACATACCAGTCAAGCAGGAACCAGATGTCATCAAATGTGATACCTGCAGGGAGGTAAACGCAGTTAAAACCTGCCTTACATGTATGGCCTCGTTCTGTGAAGAACATCTGAAGCCGCACGAGGAAAATCCTGTTTTCCGCGCGCACCAACTGACCGACCCTTTAGGAGATCTGCAGGAGCGGATTTGCCAGGACCATTACAAGATCAAAGAGTTCTTCTGCAAGGAACACGAGTGCTGCATCTGCAGCACATGTCTACAGGTGCATCGAGATTGCGACTACACCACCCCACAGGAAAGACGAGAACAGAAAGAGGTCTGTCAATTATTAATTGTCCCTTACCTTTAAGGAGACAGTAAACGCGAAGTCAATTACCCCTAGGCTACAGCAGCCCTTAACACATGTAGCCTACAAGACCTTGGATTTTCACATCACTGCAGCGATAAAATAATGTTTATTTATATAATTAAGCCACTCAAAGAAAGGCTATAGGCCTACCAGTGGCAGTATATATATATCAAAGCAAATTAGTAACTGTGTATGCTCACATATTGCAAGGGTTGTGGGCTACACAATGAATAGCAATTTGAATATGTAAGAAATATAATGATCAACGTGAAGGTTGTGTTTCTCTGTTGTTCCTAGTCTGAGATAAGTGGTATGTTGAGTTTGCTTCAGAGAAAGATCGACAAGAACAACATTGTTATGGCCCAAATGGGGCAGCAGGAGTTGGAGCTACAGGTAAGTGTGCACTGGTCACACTAATATAACTATGTGTTCAAAGATAAACAAAATCCACCTGCCAGAAAATTGTGAAATTGTTTTCTAGGATGATGCAGTTGCTCGTAAGAAGATGGTGAACACAAAGTATCAGTTCATAAGAGATCTGATTGACAGGGATGAGCAAGATGCTTTGAGAGCCGTGGATAAGGAATTGGAGAGTGGTCAGACCAAGCTCCAGTCTCTAACAAAGACATTTGGTAAGAATGTGGAGAAGATGAGCCAAACCAAAGTGGAGCTCAACGGCCTTCTGTCAAGAGCGGATTCGTTGTCCTTCCTGCAGGTATATGGTGTGGTATCAAATCAGAAGGGGAGAAATTATACACATGAATGATCAGGAAATTCATGTCATGTCATCTTTGTTTCTGATAGGCTTCAGTCGAATTGCCCTTCAACGCCAAGTTTGACCCTTACTGCCCCCGTATGAACACAGACTCCGAAGCTGTGACAGCCTATCAGTCCTCTGCTGTTGCCATCAAGCAGCTACTGGACAAAATTCTGAGTGTACCAGCAGAAAACCGAATCTCAGTCCTTGCAGGTGTGTGTGTGTGTGTTCACAGCCATCTTTCAAAATATGTCTGAACATGACACCACTATACCTCTCTCTAGATGTTGTGAAACTTATATCAGACAGAAAATATGTGTAATGTAACTTCCTCCCACAATAAATAAATATGTGTTTAAGCATATTCTTTTTATGATGTCAATTGGCAACATTTGTCATGCCTTTCTAATAATTCTAATATCCAATTTTGCAGATTTTGAGAAGGTTCTTGACAAAGGTGACATATATTCCCTCATATCCCTTATTTTTAATTAGCAAGACAAGCAGACATTTTGCACTGCTGGACTCTTCAACTCACCCAGTGGGTTAAATCAGTAACCATTGCAACGTAACATTTACATTGTATTATAATATTTGAAGCTACAAGTTATTGAAACATTTATTTGCGGGCCTACATGACTTTACTAGCTTGCTCTTCTCCTCAGATTCTGGTTCTGGTTGCACTCGCCCTCCTCTGGCGGGGCATGGCAACCCAGGCGCTCCCTTCAGACCAGATGGCCAGAGAATGAATCCAACACATCCACGTATGTCATGAACAGAAAGCCACCGTACAAATGTGTGCACAATACACAGAGGGGCCTTAAGAATAGCAGCCATAGCTAAAGTATTGTAAACCTGGTGCGCCATCATCACATGAAGCAAAAAGACAACTATAATGAATAAGTCAGTAAGCAAGCAACACACAGGAAAACAAAGCATGTAGATGAAGCATTTCTTGTCAGCAGGTTGTTATATACTAAGGCTTGAATATAAGAATGATATATTTTGTCATCACATTAGCAAGTTTGTCCTCACATTAATCACCGTCTGACTCCTTTCTTGCTCTTTCAGACAAGAAGCCAGAACACACGAAGGGCCAAAAGGACCAAAAGGGAGACAGTAAGACCTCAGCATCTTGTACACCATTCTGTCCATAATTATTCATACTTACATGTTTTGCATTTGGCAACATTGCAGCATTTTAAATGGCTTTCTATTTGGACATTTTGCAGAGTCAAACTGGCATCATGATAAAGGTATGTCTGGAAATGTGTGTTTTGAGCTGTTGGATTTGGCAATGAAAGGACAATAAACAGAATTGAAACAGGAGATGTTTTCTGGAAGCACCAAATGCCCTTCTCACCTGTAACCTGATGGAATTAGTTTGCCACGTGGCCTCTGTGTAATCATACATACTTGAGGACGTGTTTATTTGTCTTTCGGGTGGAGGCCATTCATGTGCTTTAGCAGCCATAGCTGATTAGGGGAAGCCTTAGGGGCCACACCATCTAGCCATAGTCGTGATGAGACTAAACCTGGTGTGACCTTACCAAATAAGTATAAGTATATATACTCTTCCCGTGAGGGAAATTTGGTCTCTGCATTTATCCCAATCCGTGAAACACACTCTGGTGTGACCTTACCATATGAATCCAAACATTCATTGTCAATGAAGAAGTCAGCAGTAAGTATAAAAGATTGTGATGAAATGTGAGTATCTAGCAGTGGCGGACATTACTTGAGTACATTTAGGCTACTCAATTACTGTACTTAAGTCACTTTTTCATGTATCTGTAGTCTACTTGAGTATTTCAATTTTGTTAGACTTTTTACTTTTACTCCTGTACATTTCTAGGCCAAATATCTTACTTTTAACTCCACTACATTTTGTGACAGCTGAAGTACAGCTGAAGTTCCTTTTGGGAAAAATACATGTCTACTTACATGTGTATTTTCTATTAAGCGAGCTAGGCTTTAAATCCACTATTTACTGTACCTTGTTGACCCCTTTTCACAATATTGATGTTACCATAAATAGCCTCACAACGTCATCAAATAAATGATGATAGACAATGACAGATAATGCCAGTTTATTGTCCAGGTGGAGACCCAGATACTTGTAGGTGCTTACCACCTCCACATTGACCCCATCAATGGAGACTGGTAGCAGAGCGGGCTTAGACCTGCGAAAATCCACCACCATCTCCTTGGTCTTTGAAGCGTTGAGTTGAAGGTGATTGAGTTTGCACCACTGCACAAAGTCCTCCACCAGGCTCCTGTACTCCTCCTCTGGCTCGTCCCTGATACACCCCACAATTGCAGTATCATCAGAAAACTTCTGCATGTGGCATGGCTCGGTGTTGTAGCAGAAGTCAGATGTGTACAGGGTGAACAGGACTGGAGAGAGAGCACAGTTCCCTGTGGCGCTCCGGTGCTGCTGATCACAGTGTCAAAGAGGCAGTTCTTCAGTCTGACAGGTAATCTGTAATCCAGGTTACCAGGTGAGCGTCCACACCCATCTGCAAGAGCTTGTCTCCCAGTCTGAGGGGTTGGATGGTGTTAAAATCACTTGAGAAATCAAAGAACATGATTCTCACAGCACTTTTCCCCTTGTTTAGGTGAGAATGTGTCCTGTGTAAAAGATAAGTGATGGCATCGTCCACGCCCACTTTCTCCTGGTATGCAAACTGTAACGGGTCTAGTGCATGGCGTACCTGGGGTCTGAGCATACCTAAGACCAGTAGCTCCATTGTTTTCATCACATGTGATGTTAGAGCGACAGGCCTGAAGTCATTAAGCTCACTGGGGTGTGGTTTCTTGGGGACGGGGGTGAGACATGATGTCTTCCAGAGTGTTGGAACTTGTCAACTTGTCAACTTGTAAAGCCATCCACAAAGCAAAAAGTGGTTACTTTGAAGTATCTAAGATAAGATATCACATTGGTTTGTTTTTACTGTAGGTCTTTCTACAGTACATACAATTCTCAGTTGATTTTGTCCTCGAATGAAGGAGAAAGGCTCAATGAATGCATATGTCTGTGCCGAATCATTTCAACAATAGTAAATGCAACTGTATGTCATAATACATTTCAGGACTTTTACTTTCGATACTTAAGTACACTTAAGTACATTTGAAGGCAAGTACTTCTGTACTTCCACTCAAGTGGAAATATAAAAGGAGGACTTCTACTTTTACTAGAGTAACATTTGACCATGTGTATCTCTACTTTCACTCAAGTACAGGATTTGTGTACTTCGCCCACCACTGGTATCTAGTAAGAAAATGAAGAAGATAGGTCAAACGTGAACATTTTTGAATGTGGAATGTTATTGTTATGTAGGAGAATATGAACATATTCACGTTAATAGGTTGGATTGCAATAGTCTGAATATTCCTTTTTTACTACTTCAGACAAGAAGCCAGATGCAAGCAAATGGCAAAAGGCAGAAAGTAAGACCTTGTCATCTTGCATGTTTTGATTATTAATTGTTTTACATTTAATTTCACTCATTGATTCATTCTTAAATGGTTTTTCTGTTTGGATATTTTGCAGAATCAGAGCACCACCATCGTGACAAAGGTACTGTAGGTCTGTAGATCTGTTCTCTGAGGTGTTTGGAAATAAAATGGCATTTACATTACATCACATTTAGACGCTTTTATCCCAAGCCTGAATTGACACGTCTTACCAGTAATCCACCAATCAGCTAACCTGACTCTCACCAGATGAATTTCGTTCCGCCTAGCTCCACTCATCCATCTGGGATTGATCCATTGGAGTGGTGCTTCAGAAGGCTGGGCCTTATTAAAAAATCCTTGCATAAGATTGGATAAGCCACTTGTCCGTCATCTATTGACGTGCTACTTCAACCACTCACATCGAAGCCAACCTGTGACGCTGAGAACAGTCTCACAGTCGCTTCTACGCTACATCACATCTATGAAACTCCCGCCCTGCGTCCTGATTGGCTCTACCATACAATCTCGTGCCGAAATCACTCTCAACGGAACCGATCCCAGATGGATGTGAGTGGAGCAAGGCGGAGCTAGGCGGAACGAAATTCATCTGGCGAGAGTCAGGTTACCAATCAGCAACATTGACAGCCAAGTAGGCTGGACACACCGAAAAGGATTTCCGGGATTGCAGCCTAATTGGTTTGCCTTGTTGCCACTATAATCACACATAATCAAGGCTGTGACTACTGTATTTGTCTTCCAGGTGGAATTGTAGCAGGTCATGATTAGATAGCTTTGTGGCTCAGGCTGAACCAGATATGTCTTTCCTGTTACTGCCCCTAGATCATGGAAAGAAGGCACACAAACAGCCGCCTACCCAGCCCTCTGGACCATCTCGGCCAGCTAGTACTCCATCTCGGCGTGGAAAATGACAGACTAAGCTCACATTATGGCTACTCTCTGTCATGGTACCCTGCCATCACAGCTGAGCGGATTCAGCCAAATTGATTTTACTAACCGAAATCGCATTGCAGGCGTCAATGAGAGAACAACACTTAACATAGTCTTTACTTACATTATTTTGGTTTTGATTTTCTAATTAGATTACGTGTTTACATGTCATGATAAATTTGATAATGTTTGATCGCTGTTTTGGTGTGAAGCATCTTTCACTTAATGAATGCACACTTTAGAAAGTGAAAGTAGCCTAGGCTTACTATGTGCTCCGTGTGCTGTGCATGTCTGCAATCGATTACCTTCCTCAAATGGAGATCACATCCATGTTCCCTCGCGTGGCCACTCTGTGTAATTCTATTGTGTTTGCAAAATTCCTGACAGTTCCTGATGCCTAAACTTGCGTTTTTCTTTCCAGTTTTCTTTAGCAGTTGTTCTTTAATCACATAACAGAATGATTTTCTGAAAAACCATATGAACGGGCCCTAGACATTGATTAGTTAAACCGTTGGATTAGTTTTATTTGATGTTTGTCTTGTTCTGAGGGCCAGCTACACCAGGTACAAGGTCTGTTTGCTCATGTGACCCTGTTCGACAGCGGCTGAAACGTTTATGATCAATCTTGAGGTCATGCCAGCTGTGCTGCTGTTCAGTTCTATCCATGGACCAGATTTGGACATTCTCCTGTCTCGATTAACAGAAAGACCGCTTATACAGAGGTCAGTAATCTGAACAGGCCCGGATCTAGACTGCTAGGGGGAAGAAAATCTGGCGAGTTTTGTCAAAATAAATGGACAGATTGGGTTACAAATATGACATAGCCAATCCTTCAACAGATTAAAAAAAAAATGTAAAACAGAGGCTGTTATCCTCCTACATCTGACTCATATAGGTAGTGGGGGTGTGGTGTATATGTTTACAACCTAGTGTTGTCAGTTTGTCTGTGAGATTTTTCTTTTGTGTTAATTTTGTGTTAATTTGCAGCTTTTTCATTTACAGTACATTATTTGTAGACAATTATATGAAACAAAAATAAAATAAAATGGCACAGCACAGACAATTATTATTTATAATTAATTGAAAATTAAACCTTCATGGCATAGGCCACTATCCCCCCTGTGAGCTAAACCATTAACATTATTTAATGTCATTACATTGTTTTGGTGGTGGTCTAATGGATGCAAATTGAGTAATTTGATTGTAATCTGTCATTAGTTAAAATAAATAAATAGAAAATTTATATTGGATCATAGAACAGATACGTGTCTTGCAATGATTATTTCTATGATCTTGGTGACCACTAACAGGATTGACAAGCAGACATGTAAGTTGTGTAGCCTAGGTGCGCCACTGCTGAATGCATGTAGGGGGAACAATGGCATTTCATTGTTTATTTCTGCATTTATGTATTTAACATTTTTGGTATTCCATGGGATTGGCAGATTCAGAAGCTACAAAATAAAGTTATTATTATAGAACCTTTATTCTATTTGAAGAGTTCAGATGCAAAACCCTCTAAATCCGTCTGACCACATTTCTTTTAAATGAGCATGAGAAAAAACTGAGAACAATTTCTATTCTGCTCTTATCTTGGTCATTGTAATGACAATCTATACATGCTATATCTTCTTTTTTCAGGACAGTCTGGGCTACCCATAGCTGGGAAAGTATGATGTGATAATATTTGCATAATGTGCAGAAAACACATTTGGCATTGGCATAAGAAAAACTGCTTGCCATTAAACTCAGAAATCTTTTAAAAATTTAAATTTAAAAACACCACACCTCGGTAATGAGTCATCATACACATTTACACAAGACATATCAGGGGGCCAATTCTGAAAAGGGGTTCAGTTAAGACTTTTGTGGACATGTTTGGGTACAAGCTGACAACCTGTTTATTTAGTTAGAAGGGACCCATACAGGTAAAATTCCAGGGTGGTTGTCAAGTTGAACATTTCTTTTTGTGACTTTAATTTCAGGCCAATTTTCAGGTTTCCAGCTCAACACAACATGCCCACAACATTTAAAGGTGCTCTAAGCGATGCTGGGTAACGTCACTTCTGTTGACGTTCAAACAAAACAGAGAGCTGGCTCGCTACTCCCTCCCCCTCTCTACCTCCCGTGCAATTGAAACTCCTAAACGCGCATCTCGTCGGTGATTTGCTGGAACAGTTTGTGATGTTTTTATGGCCCACTTTTTTTAAGGGCACTTTGGTGACCTCAAAGTAAATGGTAACACTAAAACAAGGGATTACATTAAGATTCTGGAGGAAAAGACCAGCCAGTGTGAGAGACCTACCCCAATAGGCGGCATTGGACCATTAAACCACACAATGATCCAAAACATACGGCCAGACAAGGCAGGGAGTGGTTAACAGAGGACAATATCAACAGTTTAGAGTGGCCCAGCCAGAGTCCAGATCTCAATCCATCCAAAAAGTGAGCACAAGGCCAGAATGATGGCAAAGAATCATTCCTGCCTCAAAACCCGGATTGCTGCTAAAAAGGTGTGGACTAAAATCATTGTGGAGACGTGAAGAGCTGGTAGGTAAGACTCATTTTGAGAGCTGTGAATGCAAATTATAATGTTTTCTCTGGTTATTTAAAAAGGGTATGAATACTTTTGGGCATGCCATTTTTCATTAAAAAAATGTAGAAAACGCTTATTTTTTGATTCCATGCTTCTACCATTTTTTCTTACAACCTTTAACCATGTGGCAGTGTTATTTTCAGTCAGAACAAACATGTTGGTCAAGAGAAAAACATTAAATCAATATTTGCCAGGGGTATGAATAATTTTGTTCTTAACTGTAGGGAGAAATTAAATCTGCTTTGTTTACTGTGGATTGGATTGGTGTGATACTCTTTTGGTATTTATTGATTAATAATTTTAAGATCATGCTTGCACATAAATTGGATTATATTGCAAATTTGCTCAAAATTACAGGAGGAGGTTTAGAAGAATAAGGAAGCACTTTGAAAAAAGTCAGATTTTACCATTTTTAAGGATACAGAGATAAAAAAGAGACAAAAAACATTTTCTAAACCGACAACCTGGCTAGAACACACGTTAAGGGGTTAAATATTAATACTGGGTAGATTGTCAGCTTGTACCCAGAGGTGTCCGACAAAGTTGCAATATCAGTTTTGGCCCCCTGACTAATACCACATCCCCTTGCTGGAACAGAGCACTGTCAGAAATGATGGTCCTTTTCAGTGTACAAACTTGGATGATGCTTACAAAATGCAGAACTAATTTAAAAAGCTGTTAGTCATGTGCTAGGTCCCAAGATCTTTCTGAACCCTATACCACATGAGATCATATTAAAAAATAACCCAAGACTACCACCTTGTGGTCCATAAATGAAATTAGTCCTGCACATTCTCTCCGCAAAAAATAAATCACACATGTCAATTTGTCTCCATCTCCTACTCCATCCCCTACTCTTGCAACTTTTGTGTATGTAAATAAGTGTGTGCATGTGTGTGTTTGCGTTTGTGTATGTGTGTTTATCTGTGTGTGTGTGCTTTCGCTTTTGGTGGTAGTCTGTAGTGGTAAAAAAAGAGTAGGGTGTAGTGGTAAAAAAAGAGGTGGGTAAACTATAAATTGTTGATCCAACAAAGAAGTAGTATGGATAAAGCATACATTTCCTGAATCCTTGGAGTCCAGAGAGTATTGCAGTTTCAGTCTTTTGTGTCTGTAATATTCTCTGATGCCACAGGGCATAAAGAACGTGTATAGGTGGAAATTGTGGAAAATGTTGTGTTTTTCTTGGTTCAAAGAGCTCCAGTGACCTCTGTGTTTGTCAGAGGGCTTTACCAATGTGCTGAAAGGTTAGGGTGTACTCTTTAAGATGACACCAAACATAATATTATACAACTTCAAGTTCATATGCACCAGGTGTCTAAAATGCGATTTATTTTAGAGGGTGGTTTACTTCATTAGGTGATAACCACTAAAAAGCTACCAATCTCAGAGGTCTATCATATCAAAACATAAACTAGGGATGTGTAGGTATAAAAAATAAATCACAACTAGAATTTGCCCACCCAGATGGTACCGGTATCTGGTCTGGCCCATGGATTACCCAGGAAAAAATCTCTAGAACCGCCACTGAGTGTGCATACCTGTTTGTGTGTGTGTGTGTCTGAGCTTGTGTGTTTGTGTGTGCATTTATGTGTGTGTGTGTGTGTGCCTGCATGTGTGTGCATGTATCTTTATGTGTGTGTTTGTTTGTGTTAATGAGTGTGTGTGTGTGTGTGTGTGTGTGTGTGTGTGTGTGCGTGCGTAGTGTACAGTCAGTAAATGTACACATATACAGTATTCATTTATTGTATGGTCCTTCATGAACAGAATTCCACAAAACTTGCATTCAGAGGGTGTCATAATGATCCTTAACTTGAAATTCTGTGCAGTTTTGAACCTGTCAGCCAAAGATACCTGTGATTACAATGCCTCGTTTTTGCTTTTTCATTTTAAACTAACGTTATACATCAAATGAGTGGAAATGGGATGGGTTGACATAGCCCCTGGAGGCCAACCTACAAAAAAATATTGGCCATCCTAGGCCCTATGATTCTCGAGTTATTCACAGAAAACTGTGTCCAGCCAGTCCAGTCACTAAATGTTCACATAAATTCATTTATTGTTTGGCCCCCATGAACGGAATTCCACTAAACTTGGCATGCATTCAGAGGGTGTTATAATGATCACTCCAAATTTCGTGCAGTTTTGATGATGTCATTAAAGATACCTGCGATTACAACACCTCATTTTTGCTTTTTCATTTTAAACTAGGTGGCGCTATACATCAAATGAGGGATGGGTTGACATGGCCCTAGAGACCAACATGCAAAAAATGGCGTCCTCCTAGGCCCTACAGTTTTCGAGATATTCACAAAAAACTGTGTCCGCCCTGGGGGTCCAGTCCGGCGGGGGGGCTTCGCTTTGCCTTCGCACTGCCTCCATTACCAATTAATGGAGTTTGGTAACAAAAAAATGGCTGGTATTCAAAATAATGCAACACAAAACAGCAATAATTATTATCCGTAGTGGAGGGTAAACTATTATCTGCAGATCCATAGAGTAAGTACAGTTCAGTGCATTCTCTACTTCTGAGGAAGTGTAAACGAGATAGAACACTAATCTTCTAAAACTGAGTAAACAACACGATGGGTGCAATCCTAGTCTCTAAGCCAGTGTTTCTCAAAACTTTTTTTCTGGGGACCCACTTTTTAAAAATGACAGACTATCGCGACCCAACTCGTGACTGTGGTTAACAAACTAGATCAGTGATTCTCAAACTTTTTCTTTCATTCCCCACTTTGATCAAGGGGGCATTCTCGAGCCCCACCTGTCCCTCATCGCTCTAAGAAAGTGGTAGGTTGTCACGCCCGGCTATGCCGTGCTGGGTGTGTCTCTCCCTGACTTGGCCCTGTGTGGGAATCCAGCCTGCATTTCCTACTGCTGCTGTTCTGTCGCCTTTAGGTGGAGCTGTTGCTGTGGGCCGTGCCGCGCTAATTGGTGGGCCGATGAGCGGGTCTTTAAAATCACCGCCTTCCAGTCGGCTCGCTCTCTCTTTCTGCTACCTTGGCCTGACGAGAGGCTGGCTGTGGTTGTCGCTCCTTGCCCGTTCACCTTTTTGCTTTACACTTACATCATACTGATATGCACGACACTTTTGGTTTGCTTACCATTTACTGACTTCGGACAAATCATTCGTTAATAAACTAACATCATATTTAAACATTAAGTTCAGTGTGGTCTCCCCTATGTCAGCTCTACTTTGAGCCAAGTGGTCCTGACATATGGGGGCTCGATCCGATACATTTTGATCCCGAATATTGGTACGTATAGTCTACTTTGATTCCCACTGTCGGCTATGGCAGCGTAGTGCGGTGTGTAGCTACGTCATCGGCGTGATTTTGTGAATGAAACCAGTGGGCGTAGTTTGAGGCCTACCGGCTTTTCTCCGAATGCTTTGTTTTGGGGAGATCTGCGCTGATCCTTTTAGTTTAACTTTGGATTTGAGGTTAACTGGGTAGCATTACTTTGTAGATTGGAGCATTTGGTGCAGCCACTTTGTTTGTAAGGTGCGATTGCTGTTTATGTAGTGGGGCGACTAATCTTGTGGAGCTATCGTTATCCCCGTGCTAGAGCGCTTCCGCGCTGGGATTTAGGTTGTCACTGGAGTCTGGATCAGGGCACCGCCGTAGAGAACCGGCTGAATTGGCTTTGGTCGGGGCAGTACGTCTCTGTCGGTATCGGTGAGTAAATTATCCTGATTCTTGGACTCAGTGTGAAGATAGGTTTGTATAGTTGGGGGGGAAAATGTTTAGGGGGAGAGCTCCGTGATTTGTTTGCTCTGCTGCTTGAACTGTTTTTTCACTTTGCAAAATTGTTTGTATGTGGTTGGGTAAGAGTAACTGGAATGCCTATATTTAGTTTGATTTTGATAGTATACATACTGGTGATCGTTTATTGAATAGGCTGTATAATGAGCGCGTTGGAGGACTTTTTGGCTGCTCCTTCAGAGAGTTTGTTAGTGGCGCTAACAAAAGAGCAATTAGTGAATGTTGCAGATCATTATGGGATTGAACTGACACTGCCAAAAGCAGCAAAGAAAGATCAATTAATAGATTTTATTTGTGATCGTTTGAAAGAAAATCAGGTGTTGCCTGGGGGTACTCCGGCAGAGCTTACCCCACCAACGACATTTCCAACAGACCCGTCTGTTCCAAGTTCCTCGGCCAAAAGTAATGAATTGACCTATGAGCAACAAAAATTACTTTTGCAGATGCAATTGGATCAAAAGAAATTTGATATAGAGCAAAGGAGATTTGAATTTGAGCAAAAGAAACTGGAAATGGAACAAGAGAGGGAGCAAAAGAAATGGGAGTTAGACCAAGAGTTAGAACGCATGAGAATGGAGTCTATCGAAAGAGAAAAAGATCGTTTGTTTGAAATGGAAAAACTGAAGCGTTTGGAGTATGAACAGGAGCAGGCTCGTGAACTTGAGCGCACCAGGCTTAAGCTGGTGGCCGAAGGTAAAACAGGTGGAAATTCCACCCTGCAATCCGGTTTAGCAAATATGATAAAGTTTCTTCCAAAATTCAACGAACGTGATCCGGACATATTTTTCTCATTGTTTGAAAATGTTGCTGCCGACCAGAATTGGAGCGATGAGGACAAAACGTTGTTGTTACAAACGGTTTTAGTTGGTCGCGCACAAGAGGCATTTGTGGCACTGCCTTTTGTAGAAAGAAAGAGTTACCGATCAGTAAAAGAGGCTGTGTTGAAATGCTATGAACTAATTCCTGAGGCATATAGACAACGCTTTCGCAATTGGAGAAAGTCGGAAAAACAAACTCACGCTGATGTGGCCAGAGAGCTTAGTAGCTTTTTTCATCGCTGGCGCTCAGCGGAGGGGATTGATTCGTTTAATGACTTGTGCGATTTAGTTATTTTGGAACAGTTTAAGAACATCTTGCCCGAACGGATTGCTACATATTTAAACGAACATCAGGTGAAGACAGCTGCCGAGGCTGCTGTCCTCGCTGATGGATATGTATTGACGCATAGAAATCATATGCGGGACTTTTCTCCGCGTTACGATAATCGCAGGGAAAATCGATCTGTCCGCGTTAATGCTGGTCCTCCTGGGAGGTCCTATCCTGCGCCTCATAACAGAACACGGGAAAGTGATGCCGACAGTCAGTGCAATTATTGTTTTGAATTGGGTCATTGGAAAAATGAATGTCCAGTCTTGAGTGCCCGTAACAAGAGTAAAGTAAGCCATGTCAGAGATGTTGCCTGTGCCTCGTCGATTCCTGCCGTACAGTTGAGGAATGTTAAGTTAAATGGGACTCAAACAGACCCTGAGCATTCTAAAATGTTGTGTGATGAACCTAAAATCTCAGTGTCTGATTACGCTCCTTTCATCACTGAAGGGTTTGTTTCACTGGTAGGAGATGCTCATAGAGTACCAGTTAAAATATTACGTGACACTGGAGCTTCGGAGAGTTTAATTTGCCAATCGGCCCTGCCTTTCTCCGCTTTGTCTCATACTGGGAGTTTTGTGTTAATTCGAGGAATTGGGCTCCAACCGTTTCCAGTGCCATTGCATCAAATTCAGTTGCAGTCTGGGTTTGTGAATGGAGAGGTGACTATAGCTGTACGTCCGACTCTACCTGTCGAAAATATTGACATGATCATCGGAAATAATTTGGGAGGGGATTGTGTGTGGCCGGAGAGGTTATGTCCGCCTCCCGTGGTCAAAACAGTTCCAACGCCATCAGCTGAGCTGGACAAAAGTCTTAAAGATTTTCCAGAGGTGTTCACTGCCTGCGCGGTGACGCGAGCAATGGCTCGCGCTCAGACAGTGAATCCATCTGACGTATCTAGGGCTAATAGAGTTAAAATGTTTGTCCCAGATTTACCAGCACCGTTATCTCTCAGTGAGGTAATTGAAGCTCAAAAGAATGATTCTACTCTCGAAAAGTATTTCGCTTTGGCCTCTGGCGAGGATAATGTCGATCATGGTTATCTGATCCAAAATGGTTTGTTGCTGCGCAGGTGGTCACCTCTGGCAGATCAGGTGTTGCAGGTGGTGATGCCTGTAAAATACCGAGACTTAGTCTTAAAAACAGCGCACGGGGAAGCGTCTGGCCATTTTGGGGTGAGGAAAACGTACAATCGTGTATTGCAGCATTTCTATTGGCCAAGGATAAGACGGGACATAGCGAGTTTCGTAAAAGGTTGCCATGCTTGTCAAATTGCTGGTAAACCAAATATTTCGATTAAACCTGCGCCGCTACAACCCATTTGGTCCGTGGGCACTCCGTTTGAACATCTGGTCATAGATTGTGTGGGCCCTTTGCCACCGTCAAAGTCTGGCAGTGTTTATCTTTTCACTGTGATGTGCCAAGCGACACGCTACCCTGCGGCATATGCCCTAAGGACTATAACCACGAGATCAATTGTGAAGGCTTTATCTCAGTTTGTATCCATTTTTGGCCTACCAAAAGTAATCCAAAGCGATCGTGGGTCAAATTTTACGTCCAAGACATTTGCGGCAGCGTTAAAAGAACTGCGAGTAAAACATAATTTAAGCAGTGCATATCATGCCCAGAGCCAGGGGGCTCTGGAACGTTTTCATGCCACATTGAAATCGTTGTTGCGTGCTTATTGTGTTGACCTTAAGAGAGATTGGGAAGAGGGCTTACCGTGGCTATTACTGGCGGCCCGTGCGGTAGTACAGGAGAGCACGGGGTTTAGCCCTAACGACTTAGTTTTTGGGCACAAAATGCGCACCTTTCTATCAGTGAGCCATGAGTTAGAAGGTGGTGTGGAGCCACCTGAAGATTTGGCCGATTATGTGTATGGCTTTCGCCGAAGATTGTTTTTGGCTGGGAAATTGGCTAGTGGAAATCTGTGTGTGGCGCGGACAGAGTTGAAGCGACGGTGTGATCTTGCGGCAGGGGTGTTTAGCTCTGGTGGTCGAGGGGTTGCGCCGTTGTCAATTCCGGGTTCTGCATTGGGGGCTGGATGCGCTATTCCATGTGCTGTTGTGCAAGAGGTGTCGGTGGGCGGCTGTGTGGTGTCCATTTCTGAGCGCAGAAGGAAAACACAGAGCTGTCCTGTCGACCTATCAAAATCGTATTGTTCCTCACCATTGCGGGTGGTGGGAGATAAGACTGCTTATAGACCTGTGGGGCTGGCAAGGATGCACCCGACGCTTCTCAGGCGGCGGATGGGGGTGCAGGGTCCAGATGGTGCGGTTCTGCAGCCTTGGCTAAATAATACACAGATGTTGGCTAGTTTGGATAGCATTTTGGGGCATTTGGATGGGGTACAACATACTCATTTAAAGATTTTAATTTCTGATGTTTTGTCTTTACAGTGTCTCATGCAGCCCAATCTACTGTCTAATAGAGTGCCGCTGAGAATGTGTTAGCAGATGCGCTTTCTTGGCCCGGATGAGTTGATATGATGTTGTCCTTTTTCTACCATGTCTTTGTCTCGTCTCTGTCCTCCCTTAATTAGCTATCCTAGGCGCCAGGATTTTGCTGGGTGGTAAGAAACGGTGGAGATCTGGGGTGAGAGTGGTCAGTGTTGTTTATGGGTTGTGACAGTTGTGTTCACACGATAAATGAGTGAATGTGCACGATTAAGTGTGTATGGGTATTCCAGTGTGAATGAGTTTAGTTTAATATTTTCTTTGTATTTATTTGTTACTTTGGTGGTTGGGAGTGTTTAATTATGAATCCAGAGTCCCGCTAACGTGGGCCTCTGTTTTTTTGGGGGGGAGTGATGTCACGCCCGGCTATGCCGTGCTGGGTGTGTCTCTCCCTGACTTGGCCCTGTGTGGGAATCCAGCCTGCATTTCCTACTGCTGCTGTTCTGTCGCCTTTAGGTGGAGCTGTTGCTGTGGGCCGTGCCGCGCTAATTGGTGGGCCGATGAGCGGGTCTTTAAAATCACCGCCTTCCAGTCGGCTCGCTCTCTCTTTCTGCTACCTTGGCCTGACGAGAGGCTGGCTGTGGTCGTCGCTCCTTGCCCGTTCACCTTTTTGCTTTACACTTACATCATACTGATATGCACGACACTTTTGGTTTGCTTACCATTTACTGACTTCGGACAAATCATTCGTTAATAAACTAACATCATATTTAAACATTAAGTTCAGTGTGGTCTCCCCTATGTCAGCTCTACTTTGAGCCAAGTGGTCCTGACATAGGTCAAGCTTAAAATTGTCAAATTTATTGAAATAATGACAAGTTCTAAATACATCCTCTTCAACAGAGTTAAAATCAGCTGGTGCTGCAGATATAATAATAAATAATAAATACATAACACATATTTCTGTTTTCCAGCAACATATTAGGAAGCATAAGCCATTTTACAGCATTGTACAATATATTCAATGAAATACCAACATGCTGCATTAAATGGATCCATAATCCAGTCATACTGAGCACTGCTGGTTGGGAAATATTTTTGAAATAAACTTTGCAGGGATGTGATGTAGGCCTACTGTTTAATACATGGGATCACAAGAGTGCCTCCCAATCAGACGTTTCAGCGATTTCGCTCAGAAATCTCGAAGGCATAATACTGTCGCGATCGAGGCGCCTGTCCCATACTCAAGTTTTTTTGGTGAATGCAGTAATCTTATTTGCTAGGTGAGGTAGGTGCTTGTCTTTGCCTTGTAACTGGACATTTAACTCAAATGTACATTTGAGTTAAATGTCCAGTATATTTATTAAATATATCGCTAAGATAGGCTAGCTTCGTCAAGAAATGTTCATTAGTGAACGTGCTATTCAAACGCGCTCTTCCTCCAAGAAGAGGCGACTCGGAGCTCAAACACGCGCAACAGCACTTTACAGTACCTCGGGAAAGCCACTTTGCCTCGCTGTGAAACAGTACAGCCTTTTGGTCAGCTACCATCTCTTCGCAAAGTGCGGAGAATAGACGCGCTTTTAAGGGCCGGGTTTTGATGAAATTCACCACTCTCACAACAACGTTCAAAATCTCATGTAGGTCGGGACTAACTAAGCTGCCTTGACACGAGCGCTTCCCTGTGAATAACACAGTGCGTCCATTGCGCATCGGGTGCTACCTGGGCCCAGGCTACAGATAAAAAAATAAATAAAAAAACCCCACCTGGCATGTCTCCGCGACCCAGTAGTGGGTCGCGACCCACAGTTTGAGAAACGCTGCTCTAAGCCACGACTGGCTAAAGCCTACTGGGACATGTGCTCTACATGTTTAGCATCACAGCTCTAATGAGGGGATCCTGTGTTAGGAATGTCTGACAAACCTATTGCCTCAATGCACACAAATGAAGAAAAGTAGGAAAAAATAGAATGTATATATATGTACATCCAGTGCAGCTCTTGACAGCAAACAAATAGATATTCTGAGGAACATGAGTGTAAACTACAGTAAAAGATAGTCATCTGGTCAGGGAAACCAGCACAAATAAAGGATATGACGTTGTGAGACTATTTAAAATTAAAAACACAAGCTAATGTTTCTCACATAGCACTTTCTGAGGCAGACTATGCGCCTATGACACATAGGGCTGTATTTTGCACCCTGGCGCATGGCGTAAAACTAGTTTTCCACCCGGCGCAAAGTTTAATTCCTTATTTTGCATGTTTATTTTTTAAACAATGCGCCCAGGGGTGTGGCAATTAACAACTTAGGAAGTGGCTTAGCGCATTGTCTACAAATCGCTATTGTACACCTGGTCAGAAGTCTATGGCGAGTTGTTTATATGTTATTTTAAGAGCGCATTGTCAACAGTCATATTGGCGGGTGCACAACGCACCATCCTTCTATCATCCATGAACGCACACCAGCGCACAACCATGCAAACCATTGCACGATTACAATGGGAAACATATTAGAATAAAGATATTACGAAATACTGTACATCTCATGATGAGTAGTTATTCACCATCATTTGCAAATTGGTAATGAATGTTAAAAGTGATTAGGGGAGAGGCGAGAGACACGTATGGAGCACAGCTGAAGACACACTGTCACAAGATATAAGCAACTCCTCTGCAGGATAAATGTTTTTTTATTCAGTCATTTCAGCAATATTAGGGTAAGTGTAGCTTTTTCAAGCCTATGTTTTTGATGGTAACCCATTGTCAGTCAATAGTGAAAGTAACTGCATATAACTGTCTTGTCGTTGACTGACCATGGTGAAGTTTCACTTTGCCAATGAGTTCAAATAATAGAGCAAATAGTGCAAATGCGTGAAGGCTATGGTTTAGTGGAATGACTATTCCATACGGTCTCACAAGCAGCCTCCTTCAAATGCGCCATTGAATATTATACCGTTGTCAATATACCGATGCATTTATTTGACATCGCGCTTTGCGCCGTTAAAGGGAATGACAGATGTCATTCTCATTGGTTTAAATGATGTTACGCCCCACTGAGTTGCTGAGTCACAGTTCAGATGGGGCATTTATTGACTCTGGGGTTAGCTCGATGGGGACTGGCACTGTACCTAATCTGATGTCGTCATGTCCTCACCTCGATGTGGTCATGGGGGGGATTACTGTTCCTTGTTTGCTGGATACAGGGTCTATGGTGTCCACAGTTTTTGAAAGTTTTTTTTACAAGTCCTGTCATTGGCTGCAGCTCCGAGCAGCCAGTGGCTTAGCGATTCCTTATGTTGGGTACCTTGAACCTGATGTCACTCTGTGTGGAAAGCTCATAACAAGATGTGGGGTGCTAGTGGTAAAGGATCCCCCGGGGGGCTCTAAGGTGCCCGGGGTGTTAGGAATGAACATCATCAGCAAAGGCTATGAGGTTTTGTTTGGCCAACATGGCTCCGCCTTGTTTGATTTGCCTACAGTGGTCCAGGCCCCGAGTCCCATTTTCCAAGCACTGCAGCAGTGTCACCATTCCGTTTCCATGTCCTGGAACGTCTGGGGGTAAAGTAAAGCTATGTGGGGGGCGGGCTGCTCGCATCCCAGGGGGTGTAACTAAGTTTGTAACTTCAACTTGTTTGGACCAGTACTCTGACCTCCCTGTTCTGTTCGAGCCCTCAGATTCTGGCTTGCCAGAAGGGCTGTTGACCTCTCCTGCTTTAGTGCGGGTCTCCCGGGGAACAGTGTACATCCCTGTGGTTAATGTAGGGAATACTGATGTCCTGCCATACCCTCACACCATCTTAGGCACTCTGAGTTGTGTGGATGTCGTTAGTCTCCCCAAGGGGGTAGCTGAAGTTCGAGCTGTAGAAGCCACTGCCCAAATAGAAAACAGTTCAGTCAGATTGAGTCTCTTTATTTGACTGCGCTTACAGATGCAGATGGGGAACGTGTTTGGTCTCTGCTCTTGAGCTATGAGGACATCTTCTCTGTTCATGATGGGGACCTAGGTTGCATTAGTCTCATCTCTCACAAAATTCCTGTGACTGACGAGATTCCAGTTAGACAGCGTTACCGACGGTTGCCTCCTGTATGATGTTGTAAAATCTCACATTAATCAATTACTGGAGGCACAGGTCATTAGGGAAAGCTGCAGCCCCTATGCCTCACCCATCGTTCTGGTCCAGAAGAAGGATGGCAGCCCACGCTTATGTGTGGATTACCGGCAATTGAATGCCAAAACCCGTAAGGATGCCTTCCCACTTCCCAGGATCGAGGAATCTTTGGATGCATTGTCAGGTGCTTGTTTGTTTTCGACAATGGACCTGGCAAGCGGGTATAATCAGGTCCCAGTGTTAGAGAGAGATAAACCAAAGACCGCTTTTTGCACGCCCTTTGGGCTCTTTGAGTACAATCGCATGCCCTTTGGGCTTTGCAACGCTCCTAGCACGTTCCAACGGCTCATGCAAAGGATTTTCGGAGACCAACACTGCCAGTCGCTACTATTGTATCTTGACAATGTGGTAGTTTTCTCATCCAACACCTCCCAGCATCTTGACCACTTAGAAGTAGTATTGCAGAGGCTGCAGAGGGAAGGGCTGAAGGAAAAGCTGGAAAAGTGTGCCTTTTGTAGGCCAGAAGTTGCCTACTTGGGCCACGTCATCTCAGGGGCTGGTGTCTCCACTGACCTAAAGAAAATCGAGGCCGTAGCCAATTGATGCCGCCCCAGTCAGGTGTCCGAGCTCCGTTCTTTCCTTGGCTTTGCAAGCTATTACCGCCGCTTCGTAGAGGGTTTTGCAAAGTTGGCGGCACCCCTGCATAAGCTGGTGGCGGAGCTGGCTGGAGCGAAATCTAGGAGAGGGTTGAGGCGGGACTTCACGGTGGCTTGGAGTGAGGAGCGTGAAAGAAGTTTTGAGAGCCTAAAGACCAGACTCACTACTGCCCCTGTGTTGGCCTATGCTAACTTTTCGTTGCCCTTTATCCTGGAGGTGGATGCCAGTTATGTGGGTCTGGGGGCAGTCCTCTCCCAGGAGCAGGAGGGCAAGGTTAGGCCAATAGCATTCGCCAGCCAAGGTCTGCGACCCCCGGAGAAAAACATGGTGAACTACAGCTCCATGAAACTGGAGTTCTTGGCCCTTAAATGGGCCGTTACAGAGAAGTTCTGGGAATATCTGATGGGGCACAAGTGCATCATTTACACAGATAATAACCCGCTCAGCCATCTCGCCACTGCTAAGCTGGGGTCAACAGAGCAGCGGGTCCACGTGGGCAACACTTGGACAGCACTTGGAAGCGGGTCCAAGTGGGCAAGATGTGGTGGTTCCCTGGACTTCCATACCTACTCACCTGCAGCAGGTAGTATCTTTACCACAGCCCACTCAGTTCAGCCACACTGTCTGTTTTTCCTTATCACTCCACATCAGATCTTTGTGCCTTGCAGATGGCGGACCCTGACATTCATCCGGTACTCAGGCTCTGGAAGCAGAAGAGGCGGCCTAATCACACAGAGCGTCGGCAACTGTCAACCTCTGCCTTAGCCCTCCTGCGCCAATGGGACCGGTTGGTCGAAGAGCATGGGTTGCTGTATCGCAAGATCTTCCGCCCAGATGGGGGAGAGGAGATTCTCCAAGTCATTCTGCCCACCTCCCTGAGACCAAAAGTAATGACCCAGCTCCATCAAGACCACGGCCATCAAGGGGTGGAACGAACATTGGAGCTGGTTCGTCGGCGGTGCTTTTGGCCTGGCATGTCTGCGGAGGTAAGGTGATGGTGCCAAGAGTGCAGTCGCTGTCAAGTGGCCAAGGACTCTAGTCGGGGAGCTCCAACTTATATGGGTCATCTGTTAGCGTCACGCCCGAACGAGATCCTGGCAGTTGACTTCACTGTCTTAGAACCCTCACGCAATGGTGTGGAGAACGTCTTGGTTCTTACCGATGTCTTCACCAAGTACACATTAGCAGTACCAACACGAGACCAGCGTGCGTCTACGGTGGCCCAGGTCTTGGTGAACGAGTGGTTCTTTAAATTTGGTGTGCCAAGTCACCTTCATTCTGACCAGGGGCGCAGTTTTGAAGGCGCCCTTATCCAGCAGCTTTGCAACATGTATGGAATTATGAAGTCCAGTACCACCCCCTATAACCCAGTCGGCTGCGCACATTGCCAGACTCCAGGAAGAGGGACTGGGCCTCCTGTTTTCCCCAACTGGTCTTTTGTTATAACACCACACCACACCAGTCGACAGGGGAGTCCCCCTTCTTTCTTATGTTCGGCCAGGACCCTCGGTTGCCAGTTGACTTTTTGCTGGGCAGAGTACGGGAACCAGAGGTTGGTACGGTGCATGACTGGGTCCGGGAACATCAAGTCAGGCTCCAGGTTGCATTTGATGGAGCCCAGGAGCGCCTGGCCACCGCTGCTGCTCGACGGAAAGGGCGCCATGACCAGCATGTGAAAAAAGACCCAATACCGGAGGGCCAGCATGTGTACCTTCGGGACCACGGGATGAGGGGACGCCACAAGATCCAGGACCTCTGGTGTTCAACTGTGTACAAGGTATTAAAAGCACCTAAAGTTGGCGGGGCTGAGTACACAATCGCACCCGTCGATGACCCAAGCAAGGTCCACCGCATCATGCTGAAGCCTCAACTTAGGATGGAGCCCCGCAATACCCCCCAAAAAGAGCAACCGCTCCAGCCAAGGCCTCACCCAGAAGAAGACTCGGAAGAAGGTCTGTGGGTTCAAGTGACTGAGCCCCCCTCCCCTCCATCTGTAGGAGAGGGCCCAACTGCACCCTCTTCGGTATACCCCTCCACCACAGAGGCTGTAGCTCCTGTCCCATTTCAGGTTGACCTGGAACCATGCCCTTTGAGCCTTGATCCTATGGATGGTAGACGTCCTGTTCCACCTGCACAGGTGCCGGTGGATCTGCCACCTCCAGTCCTGACCCATCCCCCTGGGTTTTCGACATCTCAAGGCGAGAACAACTCTGACAGCAATGAGACTACCCTTAGGAGGACTGCCCGAGGCACGGCAGGGCATCACTCCAACATCCATCACCTCCCCCGTGGCGTATAGAGGCCATGTAATGTGATTGCAAGCTCTCCTTGACCTGTGTCTTGAGTAATTGGAGTTCCTCTTAGATCTTAAACTGTCACCCATTTGCCAGTTAGCCAGTTTTCGCTGGGGCGACGATAAAGAACAAGGGGGTAGATTGTAGCCAGTTCACCTTGTTTCCCTGTCTTTTCCCTATGTCTCCCTGCTTTCCCTACATGTCCCACACTGGCCTGCTCCCGCTAACTAGGGGCGGCGTGGTTACACACCGGAGTTTGTTCACACTGATTACTGGCCGGACAGTATAAAACCACCCAGATACGAAGAAGCGCTGTAAGCTCTGCCTGTTTAACCCCCTAGCGTGTCGGATCCAGTCATCAGGTATGTTGCAATACTCCTGTTTGCTGCCGGACTAATCATGGTTTAAATAATGTTTGTCTTCACCCGTAGCTTCGCGGTCACTGGCTAGTCTACTCCTGCTGCACGTGTTTAGACACCATCCCTTATTCATCCTATAGGTATGCACTTATGTTTGTCTTAAATCTCTCGTCGTTTATTTTCTGTTTTGAGTCGTAACATTTTCTCTTGTATGCCTGTAGCTGAACGTGGGTGAGTGCTCTCCATACGGCGCTTTGTGCACTAATCGTAGTTACGAACATAGGTATGTACGATGCTTGCTTTAATGGGTAACTTTCTAGGCTGCAGTAGAAGGCTTTATGTTCAATGTCTTTTCTGTCTTGTCCAGGTAGCGCGGCCCTTTCCATCTACGCGGGGAGCATAGCGTAGGTCGTGCTGCTGTCTTGTCTGTAGTTTTATTTTGGTGTAGCCTAATTGTGTGCCGTTTTCGAGTAGGTCTGTGTCTGTTTTGTTTCTTTTTGTGGGCATTAACTTTATGTCTACGTCTGCCTGTGTTTGGGTTTATTTGGCGTTTATGTCAGCCTGCATGTTGCTTGCCGCATTAGTAAAGAGGAACGGGGCATAAGTGGCATATGCTTCGTTTTTGTAACTAGTGCTTGTCTGGTGCTGGCTGTCATATGCGTGTGTGTGTTCCTTTTGTCTTGGTGTGCCTGTATAATTTACCGTAACATCTGCGTAGGCCTACTGTATTTTTGCCCCCTTGTGGTGCTGTTTTATTTGTTTGTTTGGCAGATGTGGGGCCCTCTTTGAGGGGGGCTAGTCACCTGGTGGTGGGACCCTGTAGCTGCACATTTGTGGTGTCATTGTTGCTTGCGGTGGGCTGCTGTGTCACTGGTAAGTCACTTTCTTACAGTGTATATGCACGTGTGATGGCTGGAACTTAGAACACACCTCCAGTTAGTCTGTCTACCTCAGGTAAGCCCCCATCTGCCGTATCTTTTTAGCTCCAGTGGAGCCTTGGCCCCACTTTAGAAATCACCTGTCCATAGTGTACTATAATAAAAGAGAACAATAATAAATATTTTTGTACTTTCACAACCTCGTTTCAGGTATTATTGCAGGACGCTCCTCCCTTCCCCCTTTGGTTATTTAGTAAACTTTTATGATTTGACTGGAATTCACGTTGTCTGCTTGGTGCTTTCGGACCTGTGTCAAACCTCCTCTAGCAATTCTCTTAAAGAAGTCCCTGGGTACTAAGCCCAGGGTGGCATAGTCGGGCTACTGGGAGTGGCTCATAGTCTCTCTCTCTCTCCCACCTTACTGCTCTGGTCACATAAACATCACAAGATCTGATTCCAATACCCTCAGGGTGTGGTGGGGAGTCTCAGGCAGAAGAAATGGAGGATATTAGAACAGAAGGCCTTAGGCTACACCCTCTGTTTTTACATGCTCGATTCTGCAGCACTCTCAATATGCCACATCTGTATCCAAATCAAGCAGACACAATTACAGTTAATAAGGAACTGGACAATTAAATATGTTTTTTAAGCTATCCTAAACGGAATTATACAACTGTGTTATGATTAGATATTGTTGTTAATAATGACATCTTTAAATCTGCTCATGGCATCCCTTGTCCACACTTATATAAATATAGTGTGCCATATAAATGAACTTACTTACACTTAGCAGTTTTCAATATGCAGTGGGTGTGGGTGGAGCTATAGCCTCCAAATAATTTTATGATCGTGATTGAGGATGACTCACAATCATTTCCTATTTTCCAACGTGGAACTTTGAAGGAACTAGTGTATTCAACTGACCCCAAGAGTGTTCACCATAAGTAAACCACCTGTAGCCTGCTCTTGAAGAGGTAAGTTAACATTGATTAACATGGTTCATTATTAGAATAGACGACACTAATGTGTTTTTTACATAACAAGCAATTTCGTATTCAGCATGTATCGCAAATAAGACTGGGCGATAAAACGATAGCGATACAGTATGTATCGCAATAGACATGTAATCGATATCAATAAAAAATACGTTCGATAGAACATTCGATAATTAAAAGCAACACACACCTCCCGCCTTAGTTGTCCATAAATACATAGGCTAAATATATCTTGCATTGTAGTATGTGCAACTCAACACAGACTCTCAATGAGTCCTTGCCCCGTAGCCTGGCGGGCCATCCTATATCATTGAAATGTATAGTCTGGAAATCGAACCACTCACCTCGCTTAATCCAAGGGGCGGGCAGAGAATTGTCTTTCAAACTGCCTAGGCATGCAATAGGCCAGCGCTACGACCATATCCGTATCCGGTCGGCAAAACGGCAAATACATCCTTCTTCGAAAGGAATGACTTAAGTGCATTGTGTTGCTCAACTTTCAAAGAAAAGCACAAGTCCAACACCTCCAAAGTTGACGCCAACGCCGATTCAAACAACCACTCTTCGTTCGCCATAGCCACCTTCCTTGTTGTTCACCGTTGCAGGACTGTCGTTATCCTGTTAAGCCGCCTTAAGACTCTCTAACAAAATAGAGCGCTGTGATTGGATGACGTCCACGGCGTCAGCCAATAGAAATCCCTATGGTTTGATACTAGACGTACAGGCTGAGCAGATTAATTTCCCGCCGCTAGGGTGCGTCTAGATTTCTAGGCTACTTGCCCCGTGCACTCTCTCACTCTCTCTCCCTCTCAACAGGCGCATCCCTCCTCAGCATGCACATGTAATCCAAACATTCACAATCGTGCAAGACGACTGGCTAAATTGCTATTAAATCCGGTTAGCATCATTAGCACACTGCACGAATTTGTTCAAAACTAATGCATTCAAATTGACTGTTAAGTTAATCATCTCAAACCCGATGCAAATGGAAAAGTATTTTCCAAGACTCAAACGGGCCTGTCCCAAGGAGAAAAAGTAGCCTATTCATTTGAAACTTAAACACACGTGGGGAAACTGAACAGTCTAACCAGTAGACTGATAAACTAGCAAATTAAGCTACTTTGTTTACAATATTTCCAGGCTTCAACCAGTGCTGCTTTTCATTCAGACTTATGTGCACATTTATTTATTTGAGTGTTTTTCATGATTGTGTTGCTATTTCTTTTCCCTGTTTGCTTTGATTGATAACTGAGGTGATTAAAATCAGAGGAAGGTTAAGTTTAAAATAAAAGTGTTTAAATTTAACTTTTTTTTTTCTTCTGGTCCTTATCTGAAATAGATTTTTAAAAAATCAATAATTATCGATATCGACTGATATGAAATACTTATATCGTGATACAGTTTTCAGCCATATCGCCCAGCCCTAATCGCAAAGTTACAGTAGCCTGTCCACAGTCTACTCGCGCGCCAATAACTTGTTTAATCCTACATTTTAAAATTTTAGGGAGGCTCAACGTGTAGGCTAGGTCATTAAAGGCTAAGCTGCTTATGGATATTTTCAGTCGCAACAGTATTGTTTTGACAGGATTGTGTATGATGTATTTCTACATAGACCACTTCCGCAGACGCATTAGAAAAGGCGATATCCTACTGGAGAAATGGTGACGGATACTGCATTACTGCTCGGCCTAGGGAGAACTCACATGCAGTATCTGCATGTGTATTTTTAAAAACCCCGTTACTCTCCCCTGTGGTCATAACTTCTGTCAAGGCTGTTTGGATGTAGCTTGGAAAGAAAATGCCCTCCTGGAATGTCCTCAGTGCAGACACAATTACTCTAGCAAACCCGAGCTGAAACACTGTCCTAAGTGCTATTGTTGAGACCATCAAAACGAAGTCATCTTCATCGGAATCAGACCATTCCAATGATGTACCAGTCAAGCAGGAACCATATGTCATCAAATGTGATACCTGCAGGGAGGTAAACGCAGTTAAAACCTGCCTTACATGGCCTCGTTCTGTGAAGAACATCTGAAGCCGCACGAGGAAAATCCTGTTTTTCCGCACGCACCAACTGACCGACCCTTTAGGAGATCTGCAGGAGCGGATTTGCCAGGAACATTACAAGATCATGGAGTTCTTCTGCAAGGAACACGAGTGCTGCATCTGCAGCACATGTCTACAGGTGCATTGAGATTGCGACTACACCACCCCACAGGAAAGACGAGAACAGAAAGAGGTCTGTAAAGTTACTGTTAATTCAAGTCATAAAAGTGTTTCTTTCTTACCGTGTTTAAGGAGGCAGTAAAAGAAAAGTGAAATACCCTTCAATAGGCTGCATAAGCCCATAACACTTCCTATAGCCTACAACAGGGGTGTCAAACTCATTTTCATAGAGGGCCACATCATTGAATTTATAGGTTACTGAGGGCCACATAATCGGCGAACATGTGCATGGTGCAACCATGAAATATGCATTGCAATATGGTTTATTCAAAATTGGTGTGAAATAATGTGTCCTAACCACTTTAAAACAGTGACTGGAATAAAAAAAAAAAACATAGCCTACAACAGTAAAATTTTCAAATGCAACTTCTAGGCCTATTAGTTAACAACTGATCAATATTCATTCATGAACTGACATTAATGACAATAAACTGCAGTCAATAATGTGCATAACAATGTCCATAACACTTGTTTGTGCTCACCACTAAAATAATCTGTGGCTAAGAAAGGTACTGTGTGTGTGTGTGTGTGAGAGAGAGAGAAAGAGAGAGCTAGGTACGCACGCCCACCCACCCCCATCCCCGCAAAAAAAAGAAAAACATCACGCGTGTACAATATTTGTCCGTTTCCCGGTTTTAGTTCCGTGCATTGCAAAAAAGTAGCCTACATAGCATAACAATATCCACATGCAATAATACAACAACAACATCTACGATGACCTATTCATTTGGACACGATACAGCCCTATAGCTAAAGTTACCTTTAGTTTTGTTCTAGCGTACCGTGCCGTCTGGCTTTAAACAGATGTAATGCAGTGTAACGTTCTGACAAGCACACCAATTGCCTACCTTGTTCTTGTTCTTGCCCATCTGGAATAACTCCTCTAGCTTTGCTGCCTCCATCCTTTCTGTTTTCGTTGTTTAAACTTGTGATATCCATGATGAGTAGCCTATTGAGTTGGTGAATTAGCTCAACATTGTGTGCTGATAACCATATATAGATAGAGTAAAATAAAACAAGTAGCCTAGTTGCGTGCCTGCGTGCGTATTCTGTCTCCTGCTCAAACAAAATGTGTGCGCGTTAATTTTGATAACGTGTTCACTAACTTTACTTGATAGAACATTGTAAATAGCCTGATGGCATGCAGCTAATGGGATACTGTGCATAGTTGGGAAGGTATGGTGGGCCAATTTGGTGTGATACAAATTGCACACCAGGGGCGGACTGGGACCAAAAATCGGCCCTGGCATATTTGGCCCAAGCGGCCCTCAAATCGGTCGGGCACACCTAATTAAATACAAAATCTTTGCATTACCCTTAAATATATATATTTTCAACTGCACTGAAAGTGATGTAGGCCACATTGGCTATCACTCTGACTGATCAGAGGTAGCCATGGAGCACATACTCCATATTAAAGTAGGCTATACAAGCAATTATTAAAGAGTTTCTGCTTGAATTCAAAGTATCATTTCAAACTAGACTGCATTTCTGGCGGGAACTGCGAAAGTGTGCTTGCCCTGGTCCGGTCACCAACGTGAGCAGACAGTGACATACGCTATGCTGAACCTGGCTTGATCCAAGCATTCTAACAGTGCCTTTCAGTGTTGGAGCAGTGGCAATACCTCAAAAGCTCTATTCAACTATTGCCTTGCGGGGTGAATGCGGTTCGTTGGCTTTTACCTGTGGCCTGCCTTCGAATTTAGCTTCTATGACTAAAATCAAATCAATAAAATAAAACAACAGCAGTGAAATTATGAAATATGACTAAGGCATTAAAATGCTGCTTGTTTGTCAGGATATTTTTTCACTGATTTATTTTAGAAATATGAGCTATGAGTGTGAATGTTATATATTCCATCCCCTAATTCTGTTTTACTGGTTTATTTGACAAATAATCTATATGGATTTGCTCTATAAAGACCTTATGTCTGTTTGGGATTGTTTTGAGTATCTCAGAATAAAGGAATGTCCACAACATTAGTGATGGGTTTTTTTTGTGTGTGAATGTATTTTACTTAACTCATTGAATGTAGCTGGATACTCATGAACGCATGTCTCTAATAGCCACAATAGGAGTAATTTTAGCAACACCGTATTTTGTGTGGCCCATAACGACCCAGTGGATCATGAAAATGTGCCAAAATTCACATTCCTTGCTTGTTGTTGGTACATTAATCCCATTCAGATTGCCACTTATCTGAGATGTAAGAGTTCAGTATAGGTTTAAGGTCTGGGGCAGGGATTTGACATTCTGTGACTTCTTCATTGAGGGCTTGCTTAGCAGCACTGTCCGCTTTCTCATTTCCCCTCAGACCAACATGGCCTGGGACCCAGCAAAAAACTACACTCAAGTTCTGGTTCTTTAGACGTTCTAGTTGATCAAGCTCAGCTTTGGTTGTACTTTTTGCGTGACATTAAAGCCTACTGGAAAGATTTTTAATTTGAATTTAATTGAATGCAATTTACTTTTACGATTAAATAAAATGTATTTATCCCTCTCACCCATAGTTTTCTATTTATTTACAAATGTACATAGGCCTACTGTAATTACATTTATACATAGTTATTCTACTGATCTTTATACTATTCATCCTGCACATAAACTTATTCTTATTACTCTTATAATGTTGTTTCTGTACTACAATGACACTGTTTCCACACTGCACATAGCTGTATGTTATGTACATATCTGTTATATATTTGTCATATTGAATATCCATATTTATTCTGTTTTATTATATTCTGTTAATACACTGCATATATCTATATTATTATTTCTACTATTATAATGTTACTACTACATACAATATATATAATGTTACTACTACATACCAGTGACCTATCCACATCTTGAACATCATTGGCCAGAATATCCATGATACGACACAGACTCTGATCCTCCCTTTGCAAACGCCACCAGTCCTCGACAGACAACCCAGGGAGGAATGGCACTGTCATTGCAGAGGAGGGTCTCTACCGCCGGGACAACATTGTCTACGAACGAATCATTTTCACCTTCTTCCCCCTCAGACACAGCAAGGACCTGAACACCGTAGCGCAAACACAAAGCACTCATGGCATGGCCACTAAGGAACTGAAATTCTTCTGGAGCTAAAGTAATGCGTTCCAGCAGCTGGGCTATTTTTCTATCCTGCTCCTGAGACTCATCATCATCTGGATAGGCAGAGTGGGGAAGACGAGAGAGACCATCAGCATCAGTGTTGCGCAAACCAGACTTATAATGAATATCAAAATTATAAAGGGACATAGAAGCGAGCCATCTATGACTTGTGGCATCCAATTTTGCACTAGTTAATACATACGTTAGGGGGTTATTATCAGTCAAAACTTTAAATTTAGCACCGTAAATGTAATCATGAAATTTATCCGTTATAGCCCATTTAAGTGCAAGAAATTCCAATTTATGTGCTGGGTAATTCTGCTCGCTCTTGGAAAGCCCAGTTCCTACTTGCCTCAAGCAGTCTGTTATTGTTCCAGTACCGAAAAACAAAAGTCCATCATGTCTGAATGACTACCGCCCAGTAGCCCTGACGTCTACAGTGATGAAGTGTTTTGAGAAGCTTGTGAAAAACATTATCTGCTCATCCCTCCCTGCCTCCTTCGACCCCCTCCAATTTGCTTACAGAGCCAACAGGTCTACAGAGGATGCCATCTCAAACCTCATGCACACCACCTTAACTCACCTAGAGGAGGGGAATGGGAATTATGTGAGGATGCTGTTCATTGACTTTAGTTCAGCATTCAACACAATAGTATCTCTCACCTTGGTCACAAAGATGAAGGCCTTAGGACTGAACACCACCCTGTGTCACTGGATATTTGACTTCCTCACCAACCGTTCACAAGTGGTTAGAGTGGGGGGTCTGACATCTGACTCATTAACCATCAGCACTGGTGCTCCCCAAGGCTGTGTTTTGAGTCAACTGCTGTACAACATCTACACACATGACTGCAAAGCCAACAGTAGTCATACCTCCATCTTCAAGTTTGCAGATGACACAGTGATCTTGGGCCTGATTAGTAACAACAATGAACAGCTCTACTTGGATCAGGTTGATGAGGTGGCACAGTGGTGTCAATCTAACAGCTTGACACTGAATATCAATAAAACCAAGGAAATGGTAGTGGATTACAGAAGGCAGCAGCAGAACTACAGTTACACCCCACTAATGATCAGCGGGCAACCTGTAGAGAGAGTCACAAGTTTTAAATACCTTGGTGTCCACATTACTGAAGACTTAACATGGACTGTTAACACTCAATATGTTCTGAAGAAGTCCAGACAACGACTCTACTTCCTTCGTCAGCTAAGGAAATTCAAAGTTTCTACATCCATCATGAAGGCCTTCTAAACTTCAGCGGTTGAGAGTGTTCTAACTGGTAGCATCATCACCTGGTATGGGAACTCCACAGTTAGAGATTGTAGTACTCTGCAGAGAGTAGTGCGCTCAGCTGAACGTACTATAAGAACTCAACTCACTGCTCTACAAGATATCTATTCCAGAAGAGTACTCCTAAGAGCCCAAAAGATTCTGAAGGACTCTTCTCATCCTAACAATGGATTATTCCTACTGCTGAAATCAAGAAGACGCCTATGTAGTCACAAAGCCAGAACTGAGAGACTCAGGAGAAGTTTTTATCCCCAGGCCATCCGAACTCTGAACTCACACTATGCTGACTTTGCACACATTCACTCCTCAGCACTCTCAAACATTTCCCAACTCTGAACTCACACTATACTGACTTTGCACTCATTCACTCCTCAGCACTCATGACCCCCCCCACACCCACACCCACACCCACACACACCTACTAGACTTTTAGCACTTTTACATCCCTCTCCCTATGCTACAGACCTTTTATTTATTTTCTTATTTCATCACACGTCAAAACACACACACACACACACACACACACATATCTGACTTTCTCCAAATTTTGCACACTTTTTATTTATTATTTTTGATTTCTCCTCCATCTACCCATGTCCTTGATTGCCTAGCCTTTCTGCCCCCCCCCCCACCCCCCACCCCAACACACACACTTACATCATCACTGTCATCACTTCACATACATACAGCACACTGCTTGCAATAGTAAGTCCCTGCCCCCCCCCCCAACACACACACTTACATCATCACTGTCATCACTTCACATACATAGAGCACACTGCTTGCTACAGTAAGCCTCCTCTACATACTTGCTGCACACTGCCCACCCCCCCCCCCCCCACCCCCAACATACACAGCACATTGTCTTCAGGATCTTCGCCAACACACATCCTCTACATACTTACAGCACACTGCCCCCACCTACCCACACGCACACTACACACACTACACACACACACACACAGTCACTGCTCCACTCCCCTCCCGCCCACACACACATCTTCACTGTCATCACTCACATACATTACATACAGTACTCTACTTGCAATAGTAAGTCCCTGCCCCCCCCCTCCCCCCCCCCCCAACACACACACTTACATCATCACTGTCATCACTTCACATACATAGAGCACACTGCTTGCTACAGTAAGCCTCCTCTACATACTTGCTGCACACTGCCCACGCCCCTGCTTGCAATAGTAAGTCCCTGCCCCCCCCCCCCCCCCCCCCTACATACACAGCACATTATTTCATCAGGAAGCTTCTCCAACACACATCCCCAACATACTTACAGCACACTGCCCCCCCCCCCCCCCCAATACACAGCACATTGTCTCATGAGGAAGCTTCTCCAACACACATATTGCACACTGCCCTCTCCCCACATACACAGCACACTATCCCATCTCCCCTGTCATCCCCCCAACACACACACCAAGACCCCTGGCAGTTGGGTTAGCCCCTTGAGCCGAGGATCTGCCCAAGGTTTCTTCCTTGGTAAGGGAGTTTTTCCTTGCCCCTGTTGCTCTTGGGTGCTCCTTGTTGGTGCCCCCCACCCAATCCCAATCCTCCCCCACCTTTTTTATGCAGCCCTTGCCACTTAATCTACTAAACCCCTCTTCTACTGCACTTTTTACCCCCCCCCCCCCCCCCCCCATTAATGCACAAATAGGCTGACACCAGACATAATTTCACTGCATTTCTTACTTCCAGTAACTATATGCATGTGACAATAAACTTCCTTGTATCCTTGTATCCTTGTATCCTTGCTGTTGCCATCAAGCAGCTACTGGACAAAATTCTGAGTGTACCAGCAGAAAACTGGTGTGTGTGTGTGTGTGTGTGTGTGTGTGTGTGTGTGTGTTCACAGCCATCTTTCATAATATGTCTGAACATGACACCACCATACCTCTCTCTAGATGTTGTGAAACTAATATCAGACAGAAAATATGTGTAATGTAACTTCCTCCCACAATAAATAAATATGTGTTTGAGCATACAATTCGTTTTATGATGTCAATTGACAACATATTTGTCATGCCTTTCTAATAATTCTAATAGTTGGCTAGTTCAAACTTTTGCCAACTTAAAAAAAACTTAACTCGTGTCACACTGTTCGCCAACAGCAACATCCATCTTCTTTGTTTTCAAGTAGCAGGGAATTCAAGCCAAACTGTTGCAACTCTGCCAACTCAATCATTATGTTAAGCCTGCCTAACAACTCTATACATGATTTGATTGGCCTGATAGAAGTTTAATTTTTCAAGCTCACAAGCCAACGGAGAGTTGCTAGACTAGCCCTGGCCGCTAGGGTGCGTCTAGATTTCTAGGCTAGAAGTCAGCAGTAAGTATAAAAGATTGTGATGAAATGTGAGTATCTAGTAACAAAATGAAGAAGATAGGTCAAACGTGAACATTTTGGAATGTGGAATGTTATTGTTATGTAGGAGAATATGAAGTTTCTGTGTTCACGTTAATAGGTTTGATTGCAATAGTCTGAATATTCCTTTTTTACTACTTCAGACAAGAAGCCAGATGCAAGCAAATGGCAAAAGGCAGAAAGTAAGACCATGTCATCTTGCATGTTTTGATTATTAATTTTTTAATACTCATTGCTTATTCTTAAATGGCTTTTCTGTTTGGATATTTTGCAGAATCAGAGCACCACCATCATGACAAAGGTACTGTAGGTCTGTAGATCTGTTCTCTGAGGTGTTTGGTAATAAAATGGCATTTACATTACATTACATCACAGTTAGTCATTTGGCAGACGCTTTTATCCCAAACCTGAATTGACATGCCAGTAATCTACCAATCAGCAGCATTGACAATTAGGCTGGACCCACTGAAAGGGATTTCCATCTGCAGCCTAATTGATTTGCGTTGTTGCCACTATAATCACACAAAATCAAGGCTGTAACTATTTGTCTTCCAGGTGGAATTTTGTAACCACAGCAGGGCATGATTAGATAGCTTTGTGGTTCAGGCTGAACCAGATATTTCTATCCTGTCTGAACCAGATATTTATATGTCTTTCCTGTTACTGCCTCTAGATCATGGAAAGAAGGCACACAGACAGCCGCCTACCAAGTCCTCTGGACCATCTCGGCCAGCTACAGTAGTACTCCATCTCGGCGTGGAAAATGACAGGCTAAGCTCACATGATGGCCACTCTCTGTTATGGTGCCTTGCCATCACTTCAATTCGCCAATTGAAAAGTACTTCTAAAATGTGTGCAGGCTTTGTTCTGGGAATGTACAGTATAATATGAAGGAAGGTATGTGCAGTTATTCAGGAATAGCAATTTGCAGCAAGCCTATTTAGCAGTTCTTTTTTAATCACATAAGATAATTTTCTGCAAGCCATATGAATGGGCCCTAGTCATTGGCTAGATACAAATGCAGTGAGCAACAGCATCTATTTTCAACGTCAACGCAGAATGCGTATACATATTACGTATAATATTCTTGCTTCTGCATAGATAAATATAGAAAAAAATAATTGAATTCAAAATCTGTGTGATGTAACCATGTCTATAATACGTTTTGGTAGATATGTGATCATGTGATAATTTAGACTGAATTATCTATACTAGGAGTTATAGGAGTATGTGTTAATTGTTTGGGTTTCTGCGTGTTTTTGTGAGAAACGTTTTTGAAGTAATCAAGACAATAGTTAAATTGTTGGAGTTGTTTTATGTTTGACTTGTTCTGAGGGCCAGTTACACCAGATGCAAGGTCAGTTTGCTCATGTGACCTTGTTTTACAGCAGCTGATACATTTATGATCAATCTTGCTGAGAGGGGTTGTGTCTGATTCACACAGTGCAACAGAGGCTTCACTTGTTCAGATACTTTTGCGTCTTATTTTACGTAGATAGATAGATACTTCATTGATCCCCAAGGGGAAATTCAAGGAATTTTGTGCATCTCCATGTACGTTCATCAGCTTGTGTTCAAAGTAAGTACTCTGATGTAGCTAACAGTGAGATGAAGACACAATATATGTGCGCATATATGAAAATATTTATTCACTTTCCAAAACACTTTCCAATTTCCAATTGACACTTTTCAATTCTTACATTCATCTTAAACTTACCAAATATATAATTTACACTGTTGAAACCATCATACATGTCAAGTCCATACTTTGTTAAATACAGTGACCTACACATGTCTTTGTTTGGACTAGTACTTATACCACTGACCACTGGGTCTGTTTGATATGAGGGACAACTCTAATTAAGTTGATTCTGATTGAGCTTAGAAGCCATATTGCACAAGGCCTAGAATTGAGAAAGTATCTAGCTAAAGTATGTCCATGCTGTTTAATCTTGTAACTATCAGATTGCTTCACCCAAAGTAATGTATTAATAAACACTTCTTGCTTGTGTATACTACAAAAGGTTTAATTGAAACCTGTCTGCTGTTCTTGTTATATCTTAATGTTCAGGACCATGTGAATATTGACCCCAGACAACACAGACCTGACAAAACATTGATCAACGGTTAACATTACATTTCGGTGAACTGACATTAATCTGGTTAAAAGACCAGCACTTACAATTAAATGTTTTGGCCACATTCAAATTTACTTTTCTCAAATAGCGGTGCCCACATAGATATATATACATATACATACATGCATATGGCTTCAACAAACACTTCACAGAATGCAGCAGGACAATGGCATCGTCAGTTCGTTTGTAAGAGAATGTGAACATTTCGCAAGGTCTTTAAGACATACTGCCGACTGCTACGCAAGTTCAATTCATGAGTAACATCACAAGTAAATACAACAGTAAGACAAACATGTGTTAATGTGTGTGATTTAGAATCAAATGTGATATGATTGGACCTCTCCCCATCAGTAGATTTGGTCAAAGCTCATGCCAAGCCTGTTATTTAACTGATAGTTTAAGACAAACTGCTTGCCATTAAACTCAATTTCTAAAAACACAATGGCAATGCCAGTCATGACACATGTTTCCTAAGACATACCACATGCTTGAACAGAGCTCTGTCAGAAATTATTCTCCTTTCAGTGTACAAACTTGGATGATGTTTACAAAATGCAGAACTAATTTAAAAAGCTGCATTTCATGCATTCACTAGGTTCCAAGATCTTTCTGAACCCTATACCACATGATCAGATTGAAAAATAACCCGACTTCCACATTGTGGTCCATAAATGAAATAAATGGCTGATATTCAAAACAATGCAACACAAAACAACAATAATTCAAATGATTGATATAACATCACTTTCTGTAACAAAGATCCATTGGCCCAATGGATCTAAAAAAATGTACTGGTGCATAAGGTGCAAGAAGCCAAAGATATGAAACGGGAGAGCAGTGGTCAAAAATCTCCAGGCACACTCAGGTGTGAGAAAAACACTGCAGGTTTATTCACGATACCACGATAACACTACTCAAAGTTCTCTCACGTTAGATACATTGTGGTAATACAAATCACATGAGTACAATGTTCTTTTCCAAAACTCATACATGCAGAAATACAACAATACATGGACACTTCTTAGACATAGCATGTGATCCATACGCCATACGCAAGTCATGTGGCTACTCCAAGTAAGATAATTTGTTGATACATATACATCCTTCAGCATTTTCTTGCCATTGTCTATTCCCTGTCAAGATATTCCTAATATTGCTGCCTCAGGCAGAATAAATACCCTTAACTCGTGAGATGAAGAAAGTCGTGACATGGGGAGAGCAAATGACAGACAAAGCAAAGTTGATGCACAGTATTGAATCTATAGAAAAGCATCAATTCTAATACATATAAACTATTAGTAATCACTTCTATTACATATAAACTTATTAGTAATCACTTCTATTGCATAAGATTTGTTAGTAATTTCTACCACACTGCCATGAAAATCCTAAAAAGTAAAGAGTAAATCCTAAAATCTATTAAAATAAACTGGGAGCCAGTATAGAGGCTAAAACAGGAATGATATGATCAGGCCTAATTTTAAGAAGCCTGGCAGCTGAGTCAATGAATAGAGTTTTGGTTCAGGCAGGTAAAAAAAGCTATTGCATTAATTCAAGCATGGTGATATACGGGCATATTAAATGGAAATGGGGTTTTGAAATAGAAACAAATAGTTTTTTGATGATAAAACACGACTGCACAAGTTTTGTGACACTCAAAGTTTAAATTACTGTCAATATCTAGTCAGATGTGGTATGCCACTTCTCTGATCTGAATAACTATCTTATGTCCATTGGCTCATTGTAATCTGCTGCCTCGAGTACATCTTCTAGGAGCTTGTTTCCCTTTGCTGCTTTCTCAACTTTTTCCAGTAGCTCCAAATTTCCATCTCCCTTCAGATTCCTGACAAACCTTTCAAATATTTCAAGAAGAGAATGGGCACATTCAATCACACTCTCTTCGTGATTTGGAAACCCATAGGTAAATCCTGCAGTGTGCAAACCAAAAACTTTCCCAAAAGTATCAAACACTGGGGATCCAGAGGAGCCATGGTACATGAAAGTGTTGTAGGTCACAATTTCTGGATCATGTGTATCCATCATTATGTTTTCAATGCCTTTGTTTTTGAGAGTTTGACTGATTGATAGGAGAATGAACATGGTGCCTTTGTACTGATCTAAATGAGCATTAACAGCGTCTGCTCGCTTTTCTTTCGCAATGATAAATGTAGGGTCCATTTTTTTCACTTCTCCTGCTGGGTGACCAATAATACAGGCTTCACCAGTCTGAGGCATTTTACCGAAATTCTTCAGGAGCCCTGTTGGTCCCTCTTCGTTCTGAGGGTCGAACTCCAGTATCGCATAATCTAGCTTGACATCAATGTCAACCAATGTATTCACGCAAGTAAAGCACTGGAAATTTGTACTCGGCTGGGGATCCTCATAGTTAAAAAGAACAAACACCTCTATATTATGTAGTTCTTTGCCTTCAAAATGATGTTTAAACAAATGTGCATTAGTCAGAACAAGGCTGTCAAACAGGACAAAGCATGTTGCGTAACAAACATTCTTAACAATGATTTTGCCAACTGACGCGCCCAGTTTGAGCAGCATCCGGACTCTGTGGACCTCACTAAAAGACTGTTGGATCTTTCCAAAATTCTCCTTCCTTAGGTCCAGTGCTTTCTGATAAGAATCACTAGATAATCTACTCTCCAGACATTGTTTTAGATATGGAAACTGCTTACGCAGTTCCTCATAAATCTCCTCAATGCTGCGGTCTCCCTTTTCTACTGCTGTTTTTACACTGATTCCCCTCTGATGTGCTACATCTGTGACTGACCTTGGTTCACGTATGCTTTGTGAATTAAGTGATGGATTTCCTGCATTTTCTTTATTTGTTTTTTTCTTTCTGGGAAGACGTATCTTAAACTCTTTCTGGTTCAAGTTGACAACCGTTTGTGTGCGGTACGTTAGGCACTCTGCATCCTCATTGTTGGACAGGCTGAAGTCGCCCAGGTCATCAATGAAGCGACCATCTCTTCTCAGAGCCTCCTCCACTGTCCACTCTTTCTCTCCGTACACACAGAGATACTTGTATTCTTTGACACATGTGCTTCTAAAAAGCACCTTTTGTTTTGTGTTTAGCCCTCCCAGTTTATCAATGTAGAAGACAGAATATCTGTCTTCGGGGTATATAGTTTTGTCATGTTGGTCTGGAGCCTTCTCAACCGCCTCTGATTTACATGATATGGTCAGACACTCATTATTCTTAATGCAAGAACAAGGGAAATGTGTTGCAACAATATATTTCTTATCCTCGCTACCCATCTGAATGATAATATTCTCATCTGCACACTTAATCATTTCATTTACTTTATCATTTGATTTTATAGCCTCCAGCACTGTGTTGAGTTGACAACAGTCAATGGTCTGTTTTTCGGGACCTGAAGGTGGCTGAAACTTCACTATGATTTGATGTGGATGATGGTCCTGCATGAAATCAGAGTGATACAATGGAAGTTAGGTGCCTTTGTTGTACTAAAGCAAAGCATGTTGTGTGTGTATGTAATGTATCATACTTTACGCACCTCAGCATTCTCCTTCTTGACTTTCACTAGACTACGTGGAGCAATCTGCACAAACAGAAAAAAAATTATATTCATTGACATTATGGAACTCTATTAAAGGGTTGTCCGGGTTTCTCACGTATTATAACTTTTCCCTGCTGTCTTCCCATTTTAATATTTTCCCCTAAAATATCCCATATTTTAATACTCTCATAACATTAGCCCTACCATCGGACCTGTCAGTCTCTGTACTGCTGTCCTGATGCTACCCCCTTGCCCTTCCAGTGAAACAGATATTTTCGAAGCATCATTCTGCTTGCTTGAAGGTGACCTTAGAGTGATGTTAGCCTATTTAAGAGCACAATTTGACGTCAATCTGTAAGCAAAGTAACAGACCTATAGCTTCACACCTCGTTTAGTTGCTGCAGCAGTTTTGTAGTCTGAATTCTTGATATCAGCAGAGGGATAGCAATAGAAAGACGAATGTTGACATTTTTGCCGTATTTTGGGTGAGAAATCAGGGAAATCTCCCTTATTTTCAATGTTCAATGTTGACAATTATGTTACAAGATTTTTTTTCTCAATGCATTTCCTTCAATTGGGTTTGATCATTGTGTTCATTGTGAGACTAAGATGAATTGACAAAAAGATAATTGTACATTATGCTTTTTACTCAACTTTATCAGGGGTGCCAATAAGTGTGGAGGGCGCTGCAGAAAATCTAACAAATACCAAATGGCCTCTACCTAGGCTACAAAATGGGGAGACAGATTCACCATGCTGCACAGGTTTTATGAGTCTGCTGATCAGTGGCATTTTCTACACTGGTCTGCTGGGGCAAAAACCTGCAAGTAGACTCAACACACTTATTCAGAGGGCTAACTCAATCCAAGGGGTGGTGCTGAACAATCTGCTTACAGTCATGTGGAGGAGGATGCTGTCACAACCCCTTGCAAACATAGACAGCATCAGCGGGAGCCGTAGTGCAGTGCTAGCTTCGGTGTCCCATACCATACTAGGCCTGTGATCATTTCCTGAGTCCACTCTCCATCTCTCTTCCACTTATTCTCTTGTCTTCACTATCCTGTCAACAAAGGCTAACCAATCATGGATAACACCTCCCGCCTTCTACACAGTAGTCTGAGTAGCTCTAAAATGACTTAACATTACACTGTCACAGAAGCTATTTTCTTTGTGTGACCATAAGATATTTAGTTCAGTTGGGATGTGCTGGACTAGTGGTTAGCCATGTCTCATTGTAAATGGCCGGGTTCAAATCTTGAACACTGTGAGTCACTATGGATGTCGAAGAGAGAATTTGACATTTACCTCACACAATATTGAGTAATTATTTGCTCTCCAGTTTTGTCTTTTGACCTTCTGCTCCCATATTTTTCTCCTTTTTGGGTAACAGGTAGCCTAGAAATCTAGACGCACCCTAGCGGCGGCAAATTAATTTGCTCAGCCTGTACGTCTAGTAGCAAACTATAGGGATTTCTATTGGCTGATGACGTGGACGCTATGGCGAACGAAGAGCGGTTGTTTGAATCGGCGTTGGCGTCAACTTTGGAGGAGTTGGACTTGTGCTTTTCTTTGAAAGTTGAGCAACACAATGCATTTAAGTCATTCTTTTCAAAGAAGGATGTATTTGCCGTTTTGCCGACTGGATACGGATATGGTCGTAGCGCTGGGCTATTGCATGCCTAGTCAGTTTGAAAGACAATTATCTGCCCGCCCCTTGGATTAAGCGAAGTGAATGGGTCGATTCATTCCATTTCAATGATATAGGATGGCTCTATCTATCTATCTATCTATCTAAACAACTCAAGAGTCCACAGCTATTTCACAGTGAGAGCTCATCTGAGAGGCTCTAGCTCCCTCTGGCGGTGTACTGCTGCTGCTGCAGCCAAAGCTGTCCTGATAAAACATAGGAAGTAGAGTCTGTTGGGCATGATTAGAGTTTAGTCCTTAAACAATTAAAAACTACTCAAAATTTCCCCATAGACTTAACATTATGATTATGACATCACAATACGGCCGTTAAGCAATTAGAATCCTATGGCAGGTGTTCGGGCCACCTGGATCAACTGCCAGTCTCAGGCTTTAAGCATACAAACTGGCCCTATTAAGACTACACATCCTGTTCAACTGCTTCCTCTGCCAAAAACTGTTTCAAAATAAAAGTCCTCACCACAATATTTCACTGTTAAACAATTTAACCCTTTAAACTACTGAACTTTTTAACTGTTCAGCCATTGTAACTGTTACTTGTCATCAACTATGACTCCTACCCACTGTAGCTAGTTAGCATGGTTAGCATAGTTAGCATGCTAGCATGTTAGCATGCTAGCATGTTAGCATGCTAGTTAGCATTTTTAGCAAAACTGTTAAAAATGATTAGCTAAGTAACATGGTTAGCATAGTTAGCATGCTAGCATGTTAGCATGCTAGTTAGCATAGTTAGCAAAACTGTTAAAAATTATTAGCTAAGTAACATAGTTAGCATGATAGCATAGTTAGCATGCTAATTAGCATTTTTAGCAAAAAAACTTGGTTAACATTATTATCTTTGATAACATAGTAGCATAACTGCTAGCAAACATTAGGGCCATTCCAACTGTCAGTTATCGTCAATTATCTACCTAAATAATTTAACTATTTAAATTATCCACCTATTTAACCGTTCAATCATTCCAACTATATTAAACCTTATCTACCAAGCAAATCATTTAACTATATAAACTATCCACCTATTTAACTGTTCAGTCATTCCAACTATATTAAACCTCATCTACCTAGTTCAGTCATTCCAACTATATTAAACCTCATCTACCTAGTACAGTCATTTGAACTATATTAAACCTCATCATGTTGGTTGCCAATTAGCACATCATCTGTTTTAACAATATATTTCACACCATATGTTTTGCATTTTCATGCACTGGTAATTCCCTGGAATTGCGTTTTCTAGTTCTTCTTCTTCTTCTAACGCACTTAATGCAGCTTCAACCGTTTAACGTAGAAACTTCATTCAAACTATGTTACGTAGGTCTTACTTAGGACATGGGTGCTATGTATTTTTCAGCTTTGTAACTTTTATACTTTTTAAACTATTAATTAAAAACTAATCAAAATTTCCCCATTGACTTAACATTATGATTATGACATCACAATACGGCCGTTAAGCAATTAGAATGGCAGGTGTTTGGGCCACCTGGATCAACTGCCAGTCTCAGGCTTTAAGCATACAAACTGGCCCTATTAAGACTACACATCCTGTTCAACTGCTTCCTCTGCCAAAAACTGTTTCAAAATAAAAGTCCTCACTACAATATTTCACTGTTAAACAATTTAACCCTTTAAACTGCTGAACTTTTTAACTGTTCAGCCATTGTAACTGTTACTTGTCATCAACTATGACTCCTACCCACTGTATCTAGTTAGCTAAGTTAGCTAAGTAACATGGTTAGCATAGTTAGCATGCTAACATGTTAGCATGCTAGTTAGCATTTTTAGCAAAACTGCTAAAAATGATTAACTAAGTTAGCTAATTAACATGGTTAGTATAGTTAGCATGCTAGCATGTTAGCATGCTAGTTAGCATTTTTAGCAAAACTACTTAAATGATTAGTTAAGTTAGCTAAGTAACATGGTTAACATAGTTAGCATGCTAGTTAGCATAGTTAGCATAACTGCTAAAAATGATTAGCGAAGTTAGCCAAGTCATATGGTTAGCATAATTAGCATGCTAACATGTTAGCATGCTAGTTAGCATAACTGCTAAAAGTGATTAGCGAAGTTAGCTAAGTCACATGGTGAGCATAGTTAGCATGCTAGCATGTTAGTTAGCATAGTTAGCATAACTATTAAAAATGATTAGCGAAGTTAGCTAAGTCACATGGTTAACATAATTAGCATGTTAGCATGCTAGTTAGCATAGTTAGCATAACTAATAAAAATGATTAGCTAGGTTAGCTAACAATACATTTCCGCCCCTATTTTGGAGTTTTTCCTCGAAATTGCACACCGCCTACTTAAAATGGCCCTGTTGCCACATACTTTGACTTACAATCAAGTGCCTGACCTCTTTGGAAAGCTAAGGCCTTGTAGAATTTTTTGGTACCAATAGATTGACTGTGTGATGAACTATCAGAGAGTGGCAAAGGGTAGAATGATAGTTTTTTTTATAGGCGGTTATGCACATCTCTAGAAATGACCACATTCTGCCCTCTTGGTCACTTATTTTCTCTTGAAAACACCACTGAGGCCCACTACCAGGTCTTGTGAATCTGTATGTCAAAGTAGATCCTTATAGGATGAAGTATGACTGTGTGGGACCCATATTTGTGTGGGCATACACATGCGTTTTGCTAAGTGTCCATTTGGAGACTCCAAAAGGACCTTTGGTTACCCAAAACTAAAACTCTTCCTATACAAGAACCCCTTTATGCAGAACCATGATCTTGGTGTCAAATGAAAGGTTACAGTCTGTGTCTCATGATGGAGTGATCCCTGGAGAGCTTTGCAGTGGCTGTGCCATACATTTAGAGATGCATTATCTGACCTGGAACTCTTACTTTTGCTCCAACACCTTTGAGATTTCCATGAAAAAATGACAAACAAGGTAATGCAGCAAACATTTGTATTATAAAATGAAACAAAGGTAAAAATAGTAAATATTATTATCTCCCCCTTCCTCTGCCTCTTCCTCTGCCTCTCCCCCTGCTTCTTGCAGCACCCTTTCCTCTTTGTGTCCCACTGGTCTCAGCCACCGGCTCCTCTTCCTCAGACACAGGATCCTTAGCTCTTGATGTTTTGCTTGGTGGGACCCAGTCTTCATTGCTGTCACTGAAACAATTGTACAGATGGAAGTTAGACTCAGACCCACTAAAGTATATGAAAACCCTTCCCAACAACTTATACAAATTATATAAATGTGTGTACTCAGGTCACACCTCCCCTGCACTCTTTTTTACACAAACACACACACACACACTGCATTCTCACCTAACTCCCCTCCCCCAGATACCAGAACTATTCACACCTCCCCCTGCACTCTCTTTTACACACACACACACACACACACTGCATTCTCACCTAACACCTAAAAACTATGCACTAAACATTACAAAAGCAAACGAAAATGTATCTGTAACTGTATATGGATATAAGTAGTATACTCACAGCTCGAAATCAGGGTCCTTCCCAGCTAAAAAGTTGTGCTCCTCCTCGGAGTCGCATTCGGAGAAACTACTTTCGGCTCCTCCAGATCATCGATGTCCTCCGGTTCAACATGTTTCGTTTTTGCTTGTCTTTTTGGCATGTTTTTACAAACAAAAACCTTCAAAAACTGCCTCTTGCTTGTTCAGTAAAACACTTCCAAAACACTGCTTCGGTGACTATGTTTACGCATCTGTTTTACGCATTGAATTTAGCCGACAAGGAAGTAGAATGTGACGATGTGTCACATGTCTAAAGAAAGCTCTCCTCATTGGCTACACAGACATCTAGGTCCCATCTCATTGGCTCAATCAGACGCAGCGCTATGGCCATTCAAAGACTGGTTGTCAGATTCATCGCTTACGTGACTCATTGGCTTTGATGGCATCTATCTCGACTCTCATTGGTCCTACAGACATGTAATTGGTATCGATGGAATCAGAAGAGCCTCGTGAACACGCAGAGTACCGTGAATCCAGCGACAATAATGGAAGTAGAACCGAAATATATGGATTTCCGCGAAAAATAAGTTTTTACTTCGCTTCTTTTCGTATGCATCTGTTTTGTTTGTACTGGCGTGTACAACTACTCAATATATTGGCAATAAAACAATGTAGATATTTTACATCTATGGATTCTTACGAAAATTTCAAGACCAAGCATGCTGGGCTAACTTATTGGTACGGCCATACAGACAAGTGACAAAGTATGAACGCAGCAACTTTGGGGGGTGGTGGAGGGGGGTATTCTGATATGTTATATATCGGGATAAACTTATATTTTACACACGAAATATATGTTAATTCATGGAAAGCTTTACATATATCGATTCTTGAGATTCTCAGCTTTAAAATGGTATATAGCATGACTATGGTAGTTCATGATAAGGTGCAAAAAAATGCATGGGGGTTGTTGGGGGGAGGTAGGGGGCACTGTATTTGTCCCGAATTCGGGTCACTATTAATGTACTGGGCTAAGTCACATGGTTAGCATAGTTAACATTGTTAGCATGCTGTTTTTGCATTTTCATGCACTGTATTTCCTTCAGGAAATGCTTTTCTAGTTCTAGCTGGTGCCGGAAACGAACAATCATGAAACGCCATTTTCTTAAAGATGGCTGCGGTCAATTTCAAACTTTTTTGGCTGAAGTAGCTAGCCTAGCATGGGCCATTGAAATGAATGGGGGCGGGACTTAGTCACTCTCTCCAGTTATATATAATACCTCCATGGTTCACCTCCAGAACACTGGAGCTTCGAGCATTACTTTGAGCACAGAGTAAGTAATATTTTAATGTTCACAAAATAATTCACAAATCACACAAATAAAATGTACAACTTGTTTGACAAGAACAATGACAACTTGACTGCTGTTAGAGAATGTTTCCCAGATAATTAGCATTAGTTGTTCATGTCTAACTTAGCCAACAGTAGGCTACATTGTCACATTATCAGGCTTAAAGTATTGAGGCACCGTGCCTAAATTCAGGCGTGAGCTGGTATGCTTAACATTTGAAAATAGTCAATGAGACGGTATGACGTCCTCATAAATGTCTGATAACTTCAGGCACAGACCATTTTTATTGCTTTAAGCCCTGCATTATAAACAACTCTCTCTCACCAAATAGGCTTAATAATTTTATTAGCACTACATAAATAAAAGTAAATAAATACTAAATCAATTAAAGTTTATTGCATAGTCGATGTTATAGGTCACTTTTAAAATATTGTCATATGTTATAATAATAATATAATAATATGTTATCATAATTTTATCCTGGCCATGGATGCATAAATCATTGCATCTGTCTTTCAAAAATGACAGTTAGAAAGCAATTAAGCATCCTCTCATTTGCCCTGAGAGGAAAGCCCCCTAAAAAGTCCAGGTTAGTGGATGCTTGCACAGAGAAGGTGGTGAAAAGGGTAGGCCCATTATTGAATTGTCATTGTCATGTGTCAAATCTTTTCTTCTGCAAGTCTGAGCAATTATAAATTATACTTATGTCCCATTTTGATTGTTTTGCCCAATATTGCACATCATATACTTAGAAGGGCATTGCTCCTACATACTTGGCTTATAATCAAATGCCTGACCTCTTTGGAAAGCTCAGACACTGCAATTTTTTGGGAAACAATCCGAATAACTGTGTGTGATGTACTGACAGAGTTACAGAAGCTAGAATATTGTTTTCTCTTTTTTCCGGATAACAAGCATCTCTGAACTGACCACATTTCAGACCTCTAGGTCACTTGATTTGACTTAGAAACAGAACTGAGACCTAGAATCAGGTCTTGTGAAGCTGTGTGCATAAGTAGATCAATATAGAATGAACAAATGAGTTTAGACCATTATTTGCCAAGGTATGTGTTTGTTGGCTATGCTACATAACAATCTGATGTATAAACATGATTTACAATATGGGGGGGGGGGGGGGGGGGGGGTGACATGGGGTTGGAACATCTGAAGGCATTGGGGTGGGGGGGGGGGGGGTCGACAGGGAATGTCACTCTTGCCTGTCCTCAAAACTTGATGATGATAAATGTTAATCACTGATGACAGAACATTGTTATTATTTTAACTATACTTACCATTTTTGCCATCCTCTGATTTTTTTGTGTTTGCTTTTTTTTCTTTTTAGGCTTTTTCACCTAACAGCAAAATAATAAAGTTAGAACATGTATTTGACCCAAAATGCTGTCTTTAGCCTCTCCCATTTTAGTTGAAACGGAATTATGTATAGTATATGTTGCATACAACATTTCATGATACTGTGGTGAACTGAGGGGGCAATGCCTGGAGATAATGAGGGAGCGTTTGATGCCTAATTGCCCTAATTGGACTCACCTGGGTAGGAGACAATATGAGCATGCAGAGGAGCAACGTGCGTGAGAGAGAGTCCAAGGTTGATCTGGAGCGTCCAGGCGAAACGCTGGGGGAGCGTTGGTCGCGGTCAGTAGGATCGCCGCCAGTGAAGATAGCTGTAGGGGGGGAGGAAACCTTAGTATAAGCCTTTGTTAAAACCTAGACCAACGCCGCGACTGGCGGGCGAGTTGGACTACTGGACTCGTGAGCCCCTGCACGAACTCCTCAGAACTTTCATACTGGAATTACAGACTAGAACTTTCACACTGGAACTACATACTGGAACTTACACACGGGAATTTACATACTGGAACCTCGCTGTCCACCTGAAAGTTCGATTCGCTGTCCCTTGCCATCAGGCCCCCAGGGGAGGGTCTCAGGGAGCAGGGAAGTCTCCCTTTTAATAACTCTCATTTGACTAATATGTATCTGTGTCTGTTTTTATAATTGAAAGTCAGGTAGCTTTTGTGCAACATAATTTATTAGTGACAGGGTTGCGGGGAACCTTTTATTGAGAACACTGGAAAGGTGTGCTGTGATACCCGAATGGAGATGTTTTCCTCTTTGTGGTGTTTATGAATTGCTGTGTTTTATTGGATTGCTGTTTTGCACGGATTGGGAGTGAGGATCCCCCAAATCATGTCAGTTGATTAATTATAATGTCCGGAGCTACCTGGCTGTGCCTGTGGAAATAAATAAAGCTACTTTTGTACTGTCCGTGGTGGTGTGGGGTCTACACATTCTCTGAGTTGTCTACCTGGGGGAAGGGACAAAGGGGGTCGCTAGAGGGGGACCTTTTCCTACCCAGCAGATTTATTACACTGGTGGTCTAACGTTAGGATGCAGCACACGAAAATTTCTAAACGGAAAAAAATGAATAAATGTACTTGCTTTTCAAACTGATAACAAGTTGTCAATGGTTATTTATGCAAGTTTGTGTAGCCTAAACCATACCTAGGCCTAGTCAAATTTATCCTGGCTGTAGATAAAGCAGGATATGAAATTCCCAAAATTACTGTATATAATATTACAGCACTGGTATTACTACTGTACTAAGTTACAGTATGATCCATAAGTACTGTGATTAAAAATATGGTAGACAATTCAATACTGTATACATTACAGCACTGGTAGTACTACTGTAGTTTGCATTTACAGTATCAGGCATAGGTACTGTGATTTCATATACAGTAGGTGTACTGTAGAGTGAAATACAGCAACTTGCTGGTTATTTGCTGCCAGCAAGTTGCTGTAAATTTTACGTTAAACTTTTTACAGTGTACCCAGCAGATTTATTACACTGGTGGCAGCGGTGGGATCATGTCTGACTCAGAGAGCGTAGAACCATCGGTACCATCGGGCAGTAATCCAGCAACACGAACATCTCGCCCAGTGTTCATGCCTGAAACTTTCACGGGTACTAGCCGGGAGTGGTCCGACTGGGTGGCACAATTCGAAGTAGCCGCTGAGGTGAATGGGTGGGATGACGCTTTAAAAATGAAGTTTATGTCCCTCCTGTTGTCGGGCCGCGCTAGAGAGCTGTATTCAGGGTTACACTCCACTGCCCGTAATGACTATGTGAGTTTAAAAGAAGCACTGGGTAGATGCTTTGAACCGTGCAATAGCGAAGACTGGAATAGGGTTAACTTTTTGTCTCGTAGACGTTTACCAAACGAGTCAGCCCGAGATTTTGGTACAGCCTTGCGCCGTCTCATTTATAAAGCTTACCCTTTGGCAGATAATGTCACTCGTGATATGTTCGCCCGAGACCACTTTGTTGAACATGTGGGGAGTGGCGATTTGAGAATACACCTCCGTAGTCAAAAACCTAACACATTGGAAGAGGCCATTAATATAGCGGCTGAGTTGGAATTGATAAAGAGTTTGGAAATGTCTCAAATCGGTCATGATACCAGGGTGCGAGCAGTGGTTGAAAAATCTCCTAGCGATAAACAAATGGAGCTTTTGCTGGGAGTGGTAGAGGGTTTAAGACAAGAAGTTAAAACCCTTCAGCATAGTGTGGCATCTCTGCAGGCCCCTGTGAGCAATAGAGTGACGCGAAATCGCAACGATGACTTGGGGAGGCGTGGCCAGACTAACATACCTGAACGTGCAACAGCAGCACGGGAGAGGGACGCGTGCTGGGAGTGTGGGTGCACTAGGCACCTGCGTCGTAATTGCCCCTACCTGCAGGGAAACTAGAAGGGGTGGGTGTAATGGGCCACATGCCCGCCCCTTTCTGCAGATCTGCAAGACTGGCCTACAATCATCTGGATAGCCCAGGAATCTACCTCAATGCAAAAATAGGTGGGTGTTTAGTGCATATTTTGGTAGATACTGGGGCTCAAGTCTCCATCATCCCTAAGCACAGGTGGTTACATATAACAAAGGGGATGGGGGAGTTAACAGGGTATCAGGGGACAGCCTCAGCTGCAAATGGGAGTGATATGTGTGTAGTGGGGAGGTGGCAAACTATCTGTCAATTCGACTCATTGGCTCTGGTCGTGGAGTTTTTAGTGGTTGATGTGTCGACTGAGATCTTGCTGGGGATTGATTTCCTGACAAAATATGGGGCTGTAGTCGATCTGGCTAATAAATGTTGCTGTTTGATGGGGAAGAAATTACCACTGATATCTATGAATGAGGCTAGTCAGCCGAAATTGGTGACTGTACAGACTGATACTGTGGTGGGACCACGCTCGGAAGCAATTATTTCAGGGGCGGTAGAGGGACTCTTAGCCGGTCGGGCCATCGGGCTGCTGGAGCCGTCTGATTCCCTGTCCTCCTATTGTGATTTGATGGTGGCGCGGGTGGTTTGTAGAGCTCAGCAGGGGAGGGTACCAGTGAGGGTTATAAATGTGACTGAGGAGCCTTGTATTTTGAAGAAGGGTATGAAGGTGGGCACTATGTATACCGATGTAACTATAGAAGACCATACCGTACCAGCGAATAATGGTTGGTCTGTGGAGACTCTCTTTTCCAAGCTTGGGCTGGTGGAAAAACAGCTCTCTCCAGCAGAGTTAAAATCCGTGCGAGAGTTACTCCAGCGTCATAGTGGGGTTTTTAGCCAAAACGATAACGATTTGGGGAGGACTCATAGGACGCAGCATCAGATCGATACTGGAAATGCTAGACCAATTAAAATGCCCCCGCGCCGGGTACCCCTACACTTACAACAGGAGGTCTCAGATCATATCAAACAGATGCTGGATAATGACATCATACGCCCTTCATGTAGTCCCTGGGCTGCCCCAGTAGTCCCGGTCAGAAAAAAGGACGGTAGTCTGCGCTTCTGCGTGGACTACCGTAAATTGAACGAAGTCACAGTAAAGGATGCTTACCCTCTGCCGAGGATCGACGATGCGTTGGACAGTCTGGCAAATGCTCAATGGTTTTCCACCCTCGACCTGGCCAGTGGCTACTGGCAGGTCGAGGTTGACCCTTGTGATAAACCAAAGACTGCGTTTATTACTAGACAGGGGTTATTTGAGTTTAATGTGCTGAGTTTTGGCCTCTGCAACTCACCCAGCACGTTCCAGCGCTTGATGGACTTGGTGCTGGCTGATTTGCAGTGGTCAACATGTTTAGTCTATTTGGACGATATTATTTGTTTTGGCCGGACATTTGACGAACAGCTGCGCAGACTGGATGAGGTTCTCTTAAAGTTGGGTCAAGCTAATTTAAAGGTGAAGCCTGGTAAATGCAATTTATTTGCGACAGAGGTACGCTATCTGGGGCACGTTATTTCAGCTCAGGGGATTATGGCTGACCCCTCGAAAGTACAGGCCGTGAGGAGCTGGCCGGTTCCAAAAACTCAAACAGAAATTAAAAGTTTTCTTGGTTTGGCGTCGTATTATCGCCGCTTCATTAAGGATTTTGCACAGATAGCGAGACCATTACATCAACTTACTGAAAAGGGAAGAAAGTACAAGTGGGACCATTCATGTGAAGAGGCTTTTCGGCAATTAAAAACAAGTCTGATTACGGCCCCAGTTTTAGCATATCCAGATCCCAAAAAAACGTTCATTTTGGATACAGACGCAAGTGATTTTGGTATTGGGGCAGTGTTGTCGCAGGAAGGGGATGGGGGTATGGAGAGGGTAGTGGCATATGCCAGTAGAGCACTAACGAAAGAGGAGAGAAAATATGCGGCCACAAAAAAAGAGTTGTTGAGCATGGTGGTTTTTACTAAACATTTTAAACATTATCTACTAGGCAAAGAATTTATTTTACGTACTGACCATAGCTCACTAAGATGGCTACATAATTTCCAGGGCCTTGAAGGACAATTGGCTCGATGGGTGGAGCAGCTGGCAGCGTTTCACTATAAAATCATACACCGGCCTGGCAAATTTCACACCAATGCGGATGCGTTGTCTCGCAGGCCCTTACCTTTATCTGAGACCTGGACTATGACAAGTCTTCCTAGTGGTTCTCTAGAGAAACAGAAAATTCCTACGGAGAATATTTGTACAGTTAGAGTGGAGGCTCAGACCCAGACAGGGAGTGTAGGGCTGAGTCCAGGGGATGAATTGACTCAAGCGCAGAAGGATGACCCGGAAATCACTTTAATTATTAAATTAAAATCGGATCCGCAGGGAGGGGTGGATGTGGGGCAGCATCACCCCGAGCTGCAGAAATATCTGACAGTATGGGATCAGCTTCAAGTACAAGGGCAACGCTTGGTCCGGGTGCCACCTACATATTCTGATGCAGCCTCCTCAGGTACTCAGGTGGTACTTCCCCGCACGATGGTGCAGGCTGCACTGCAAATGCTGCATAGTAGTGTGTTTGGGGCCCACTTAGGGATTCAAAAACTGCAGGCTAAAGTTAAAGATCGTTTTTATTGGCCTGGATGGTTTGGGGATGTTCGGCAGTTTTGTAGAGCATGCCCGGACTGTGCCTCTCGTAAGTCGCAAGGGCCTTCTCCTAGGGCCCCCTTGAACCCTTCTGCTACATTTCGACCGCTAGAGCGCATTGCAGTGGATATATTGGGTCCCTTGCCCGAAACTCTAGATAAAAATAAATACATTTTAGTAGTGGGTGACTACTTCTCCAAATGGACCGAAGCTTACGCGCTGCCAAATCAGGAAGCAAAATCTGTGGCACGGGTCCTGGTAGAACAGTGGGTGTGTCGGTTTGGGGCTCCACGCAGCATCCATTCTGATCAAGGGAGAAATTTTGAGTCCATACTGTTCAAAGAGGTTTGTCAATTGCTCTGTATACATAAGACACGAACATCTCCCTACCACCCTGAATCGAATGGGATGGTTGAGAGGTTTAATCGCACCCTGTTGTCCATGTTGGCATTGTTTGTAGAGGACAACCAGTGTAATTGGGATGTATTGTTACCCTATGTGCTCATGGCCTACAGGAGTAGTGTTCACGCCTCCACTGGGTTCACACCGCATAAGGTATTGTTTGGGCGGGAGATAATCCTTCCTGTGGATGTGATGTGGGACACAGGCCATAGGAAAAGGTTCTCTGCAGTGACTGATTATGTGGCGGGGCTTACTGACACATTATCTACAGTGGTTGACGCAGTGAAGAGACATCAAGACAGGGCTTCAGTGCAGCAGAAGGCTGCATTTGATTTCAAAGTCAACCATCAGTACTACACTATCGGGGAGTTGGTGTGGGTCCAAAATAAAGCCAGGAAGAGGGGTCGTTGTCCAAAATTGCAGAGGCGTTATAAAGGCCCATATAAAGTGTTGGGATCCATTTCAAATGTGCTCTATAAGTTGGTTTTGCCTGAAGGGGGTCCTGAAATGATAGTACATTTTAACCGACTGAAACCTTTTGTTCGTCTGTCTGCTTCAGGGGAGCCATCGGAAACCCCAAGGGACAACACAGTACCCAATGACCGACCTGCCTCATCAGCATCCCAGGCCAGTCAGGCCACAGGAGGAATGCAGCCTGATGGGGATGATGCTGAGAGGGATGTGCCATCAAGTACGTCTCCCGTGGCTGGAACGTTGCTGGAGGCGGCAGCGGCTGTAGCTGTTTCAGAGCAGCAAGCACAGGAGGGGAATGGAGGCTGGCCTACCGAGCCAGGTTCTGAAACCAGCAGGCAGGACCCAGAGGGAGCCAGTGAGGTGGGGATGGGTGATGGGGCCCATCCCCCCCTCACGGCACCAGCACGTCCATGTCGGGATAGGCGGCGACCTGCCTGGACTAATGTTTTTCAGCTAGGATCAGACTGACTCGGGGACGAGTCTCTTTTCATTAGGGAGGGAGAAGTGTGGTGAACTGAGGGGGCAATGCCTGGAGATAATGAGGGAGCGTTTGATGCCTAATTGCCCTAATTGGACTCACCTGGGTAGGAGACAATATGAGCATGCAGAGGAGCAACGTACGTGAGAGAGAGTCCAAGGTTGATCTGGAGCGTCCAGGCGAAACGCTGTGGGAGCGTTGGTCAAAACCGGGTACGAATTGTGCTGGTCGCGGTCAGTAGGATCGCCGCCAGTGAAGATAGCTGTAGGGGGGGAGGAAACCTTAGTATAAGCCTTTGTTAAAACCTAGACCAACGCCGCGACTGGCGGGCGAGTTGGACTACTGGACTCGTGAGCCCCTGCACGAACTCCTCAGAACTTTCATACTGGAATTACAGACTAGAACTTTCACACTGGAACTACATACTGGAACTTACACACGGGAATTTACATACTGGAACCTCGCTGGCCACCTGAAAGTTCGATTCGCTGTCCCTTGCCATCAGGCCCCCAGGGGAGGGTCTCAGGGAGCAGGGAAGTCTCCCTTTTAATAACTCTCATTTGACTAATATGTATCTGTGTCTGTTTTTATAATTGAAAGTCGGGTAGCTTTTGTGCAACATAATTTATTAGTGACAGGGTTGCGGGGAACCTTTTATTGAGAACACTGGAAAGGTGTGCTGTGATACCCGAATGGAGATGTTTTCCTCTTTGTGGTGTTTATAAATTGCTGTGTTTTATTGGATTGCTGTTTTGCACGGATTGGGAGTGAGGATCCCCCAAATCATGTCAGTTGATTAATTATAATGTCCGGAGCTACCTGGCTGTGCCTGTGGAAATAAATAAAGCTACTTTTGTACTGTCCGTGGTGGTGTGGGGTCTACACATTCTCTGAGTTGTCTACCTGGGGGAAGGGACAAAGGGGGTCGCTAGAGGGGGACCTTTTCCTACCCAGCAGATTTATTACAATACATTACGTCACATACAAGACTAGTACTAGATACAAGAACTAGATGTAGCCTACCGCATAGCACACACATCTGTGAGTGTCTGTGTGGGGGTAATGGGTGCTTGTGTGTGTGTGTGTGTGTGTGTGTGTGTTTATGTGTGTGTGCGTTTACCTGCTTGCCTACATGCGTGTGTATCTTTATGTGTGTGTGTGTGTATGTAAGTGCGGGTGTGTTTATTTGTGAGTGTGTGTGTGTGTGTGAGCGGAGGCGGAGAGTTGTAGATGTCTTGTAATCGTCCTAACCAGTGAATAAGTAAGCTTACTTCTTACATCTCTTAAGTCAAAGAATGGAAAACACTTGGAAAAGTGCTTGCTTGCAAGTCTACTGTCCTGTTTAGAGTCTATATCAGGGGTGGGCAAAATTTAAGTGCCACGTTGGGTTTTGAAAATTGGCCGGCGAGAAAAAAATAGCGAGCAGCCTGATAACCAAATTAAATGCTCGGCGGGCCGGATTAAAGTGCTTGGCGGGCCGCAGTTTGCCCACCCCTGCCTTAGGCTAACCAGCTACGACGTGACCGGACGTGACTCATACTCATACAACATATCATTTCGATCAAAAAAAAACTAACAGAAAAACTGAAAAAGGCTGAAAAAAGGCAAAGGTACAAGACTGTGTCCATATTTTAATTTCCGAGTGAAAGACTACTCTTCCCATGAGACATTTTTAAACGTACATATTTCGAACATTTGCAGCCTAACGATAGTTTAACATGTTTTTACTTTAATCTCATGACTAATGACTAACCTCCTACCGTTTCTATTGAGTAAATTCAACTTTCAAGATGAGAAACTATTTTTATCAGAAGGTCACACATCGGTTCTGACAGCCTGGGTATCCATCTTGATTCCAGCGAGTACGAGACGACCGGCACGGGAAAAGTGCCATAAGGGTTTCCATGGCCGTAATGATACCCGTTAATGATACCCTGCCCCTTACTCTGTGCTTACCTTGACAAATGGCACAATAGGCCGACTGCTGCTCCAGGCTCCAAATAGTTTGTATGTTTTATCCGATACTTCTTAGCAGTTGTACAAGTAACCATGTGTTAAACGGAACTGCTCACATGACGGTGGTGGAAACCGACACAACTAGAAAGTTACAAGTTCTGACCTGAAATGAAAGCTGTAATGCCGGTGTTCCAGTTTAGATGGTGAGCAGATTAACTTGTGATGTTTGCATAAAATCTGTAAATATTCAACAAGATCCTGCATGCCTACTTGTTAACAGCGCTTTGCTCTGCCTCCGCCCCTCGAGTGCCAGGAGATTCACATTTTCACAAGCCCACAGTGAGACAGAATATGAAGATCTTGCCGAAAACACGCGGAAATCACCGGTTCATGTATAATGCATGTCCGCTTAAGCATTATCCACACAAAATGCTCTGCAAACTGCAAAGTGTAAAGTAAAACAACAAAGGTTTTGTTGGGTTTCGAACATGAGTCTTGCGGAGGCAAAATAGATAGATAGATAGATAGATAGATAGATACTTTATTGATCCCCAGGGGAAATTCAAGATGTAAATGTACATTGATTAGAATTCAAGATTAAAAAAAGTACATTGCAATCAGCACTACCACCAACAATATGTTACCGTATATTTCTCACATATGTTAACCTGTGTTAACTTTGAAGTGTAATATATACATAGAAATCCAGCATTGATTTCAACGGTTTGTAGTGTAGTGGTATAGACGATATAGAAGCTAATCTGATCAACTTTCTTGTCCATGCGTGGTTCGAATCCCAGCTAGATCGCTAGTTTTATTTTTTTCCATTCATTCAGTATGTGTCATATTTGTGGATAATGCTTAAACGGACATGTATTAGACATACACTGGTGATGTTTTTTAGCGATATCCGTTATATTGTCTCACTTGCAAACATTTTGAAACTGTAGCCTAAATCTGCACTATCGGAGGCAGAGCAGATTAAGAAGTAGGCAGGGTCTTGTTGAATATTCAGTGATTTTATGCAAATATCACCAGTTAACCTGCTCACCATCTAAACTGGAACACCGGTTAAGCAGGTATGTAAGGCAAGACAATAGACCTCTCCAGAATAAGTCCCGCCTCCTAACTTCCGTATCCATCCAACCTTCTGTCGTCAAATATCTATGGGAAATAACATGGCGTTTTGAAAGATCGTACCTGTCAAACTCTGTAGGTGACAAAGTAGAAAAAGCTGGTGGGCAGATTGGCCTACACACTTCTGCCATCTAGTTTCCACTGGATTTAAGTAGTATACTATAGACTATACTACTTAAACGGCACCGACAATCAAAAAATCCAGTGGAAACTAGATGGCAGAAGTGTGTAGGCCAATCTGCCCACCATTTTTTTCTACTTCGCTACCTACAGATGTTTTACCGGTATGATATTTCGAAACGCCATGTTATTTCCCATAGACAATCGACACCAGGAAGTTGGATGGATACGGAAGTTACGGAGGCGGGACTTATTCTGGAGAGGTCAATTGTTGCCACACAATCTGAAAACTCTAAAACTGTTACTGGGGAATTTCCCAATACTCTTTCAGTAAATATTGAAATAATAGAGTGTTTCAATGAAATGTGTGCAGTGTCAAATGTTTTGAGTAAATTGTCACATGACCAGAGCTGTTTACTTCCTGGTTGCACCTTGAGAAGAGGATGACTGCCTCCCAAATAAAAGGTTTTTAAAGTATGTTAAAAATAAACATAGTGAAAATATTTTTGTACACATGGTCTTTAAGGTGTCTAGTTATTATATATACATTTATAATTATTCAAATGTCTTTGGTGTGTTTGCAGAATGAGTAAACATGTAAACATGTGACCGGTGGGATAGAATGTTGTATCCAGATGCACACATACTTCTATACCTCCTACACACACACATACTCATACATACACACACACACACAGACATACACACACACATATACCGACACACACTCACACATATACACACAGATATATACACTCACACGTACACACACAGACAAACACACACACACACACATATACATATACACACACACACACACACACACACACACACACACACACACACACACATATACACACACAGACAAACACACACACACATAAATACATATACATGCACACGCACTCACACACACACACACATATACACACACACACACACACACTCACAGACATACATACTCACACACACACACAATATGCACACTAACTCTCGCACCCCATGCAGATACACACACACACACACACAACATATACACTAACTCTCACAGCTACATGCAGACACACACGCACGCACAGACATACACACTCAGGGTTCTATTTTAACGAGCCTGGTTAGTATAGTTGGTTAGTATACATGGTTAGTATAGTTAGCATGCTAGCATGTTAGCATGCTAGTTAGCATTTTTAGCAAAACTACTTAAAATGATTAGTTAAGTTAGCTAAGTAACATGGTTAACATAGTTAGCATGCTAGCATGTTAGCATGCTAGTTAGCATAGTTAGCATAACTACTAAAAATGATTAGCGAAGTTAGCCAAGTCATATGGTTAGCATAGTTAGCATGCTAACATGTTAGCATGCTAGTTAGCATAACTGCTAAAAGTGATTAGCGAAGTTAGCTAAGTCACATGGTGAGCATAGTTAGCATGCTAGCATGTTAGTTAGCATAGTTAGCATAACTATTAAAAATGATTAGCGAAGTTAGCTAAGTCACATGGTTAACATAATTAGCATGTTAGCATACTAGTTAGCATAGTTAGCATAACTAATAAAAATGATTAGCTAGGTTAGCTAAGTCACATGGTTAGCATAGTTAACATTGTTAGCACGCTATTTTTGCATTTTCATGCACTGTATTTCCTTCAGGAAATGCTTTTCTAGTTCTAGCTGGTGCCGGAAACGAACACCCATGAAACGCCATTTTCTTAAAGATGGCTGCGGTCAATTTCAAACTTTTTTGGCTGAAGTAGCTAGCCTAGCATGGGCCATTGAAATGAATGGGGGCGGGACTTAGTCACTCTCTCCAGTTATATATAATACCTCCATGGTTCACCTCCAGAACACTGGAGCTTCGAGCATTACTTTGAGCACAGAGTAAGTAATATTTTAATGTTCACAAAATAATTCACAAATCACACAAATAAAATGTACAACTTGTTTGACAAGAACAATGACAACTTGACTGCTGTTAGAGAATGTTTCCCAGATAATTAGCATTAGTTGTTCATGTCTAACTTAGCCAACAGTAGGCTACATTGTCACATTATCAGGCTTAAAGTATTGAGGCACCGTGCCTAAATTCAGGCGTGAGCTGGTATGCTTAACATTTGAAAATAGTCAATGAGACGGTATGACGTCCTCATAAATGTCTGATAACTTCAGGCACAGACCATTTTTATTGCTTTAAGCCCTGCATTATAAACAACTCTCTCTCACCAAATAGGCTTAATAATTTTATTAGCACTACATAAATAAAAGTAAATAAATACTAAATCAATTAAAGTTTATTGCATAGTCGATGTTATAGGTCACTTTTAAAATATTGTCATATGTTATAATAATAATATAATAATATGTTATCATAATTTTATCCTGGCCATGGATGCATAAATCATTGCATCTGTCTTTCAAAAATGACAGTTAGAAAGCAATTAAGCATCCTCTCATTTGCCCTGAGAGGAAAGCCCCCTAAAAAGTCCAGGTTAGTGGATGCTTGCACAGAGAAGGTGGTGAAAAGGGTAGGCCCATTATTGAATTGTCATTGTCATGTGTCAAATCTTTTCTTCTGCAAGTCTGAGCAATTATAAATTATACTTATGTCCCATTTTGATTGTTTTGCCCAATATTGCACATCATATACTTAGAAGGGCATTGCTCCTACATACTTGGCTTATAATCAAATGCCTGACCTCTTTGGAAAGCTCAGACACTGCAATTTTTTGGGAAACAATCCGAATAACTGTGTGTGATGTACTGACAGAGTTACAGAAGCTAGAATATTGTTTTCTCTTTTTTCCGGATAACAAGCATCTCTGAACTGACCACATTTCAGACCTCTAGGTCACTTGATTTGACTTAGAAACAGAACTGAGACCTAGAATCAGGTCTTGTGAAGCTGTGTGCATAAGTAGATCAATATAGAATGAACAAATGAGTTTAGACCATTATTTGCCAAGGTATGTGTTTGTTGGCTATGCTACATAACAATCTGATGTATAAACATGATTTACAATATGGGGGGGGGGGGGGGGGGGGGTGACATGGGGTTGGAACATCTGAAGGCATTGGGGTGGGGGGGGGGGGGTCGACAGGGAATGTCACTCTTGCCTGTCCTCAAAACTTGATGATGATAAATGTTAATCACTGATGACAGAACATTGTTATTATTTTAACTATACTTACCATTTTTGCCATCCTCTGATTTTTTTGTGTTTGCTTTTTTTTCTTTTTAGGCTTTTTCACCTAACAGCAAAATAATAAAGTTAGAACATGTATTTGACCCAAAATGCTGTCTTTAGCCTCTCCCATTTTAGTTGAAACGGAATTATGTATAGTATATGTTGCATACAACATTTCATGATACTGTGGTGAACTGAGGGGGCAATGCCTGGAGATAATGAGGGAGCGTTTGATGCCTAATTGCCCTAATTGGACTCACCTGGGTAGGAGACAATATGAGCATGCAGAGGAGCAACGTGCGTGAGAGAGAGTCCAAGGTTGATCTGGAGCGTCCAGGCGAAACGCTGGGGGAGCGTTGGTCGCGGTCAGTAGGATCGCCGCCAGTGAAGATAGCTGTAGGGGGGGAGGAAACCTTAGTATAAGCCTTTGTTAAAACCTAGACCAACGCCGCGACTGGCGGGCGAGTTGGACTACTGGACTCGTGAGCCCCTGCACGAACTCCTCAGAACTTTCATACTGGAATTACAGACTAGAACTTTCACACTGGAACTACATACTGGAACTTACACACGGGAATTTACATACTGGAACCTCGCTGTCCACCTGAAAGTTCGATTCGCTGTCCCTTGCCATCAGGCCCCCAGGGGAGGGTCTCAGGGAGCAGGGAAGTCTCCCTTTTAATAACTCTCATTTGACTAATATGTATCTGTGTCTGTTTTTATAATTGAAAGTCAGGTAGCTTTTGTGCAACATAATTTATTAGTGACAGGGTTGCGGGGAACCTTTTATTGAGAACACTGGAAAGGTGTGCTGTGATACCCGAATGGAGATGTTTTCCTCTTTGTGGTGTTTATGAATTGCTGTGTTTTATTGGATTGCTGTTTTGCACGGATTGGGAGTGAGGATCCCCCAAATCATGTCAGTTGATTAATTATAATGTCCGGAGCTACCTGGCTGTGCCTGTGGAAATAAATAAAGCTACTTTTGTACTGTCCGTGGTGGTGTGGGGTCTACACATTCTCTGAGTTGTCTACCTGGGGGAAGGGACAAAGGGGGTCGCTAGAGGGGGACCTTTTCCTACCCAGCAGATTTATTACACTGGTGGTCTAACGTTAGGATGCAGCACACGAAAATTTCTAAACGGAAAAAAATGAATAAATGTACTTGCTTTTCAAACTGATAACAAGTTGTCAATGGTTATTTATGCAAGTTTGTGTAGCCTAAACCATACCTAGGCCTAGTCAAATTTATCCTGGCTGTAGATAAAGCAGGATATGAAATTCCCAAAATTACTGTATATAATATTACAGCACTGGTATTACTACTGTACTAAGTTACAGTATGATCCATAAGTACTGTGATTAAAAATATGGTAGACAATTCAATACTGTATACATTACAGCACTGGTAGTACTACTGTAGTTTGCATTTACAGTATCAGGCATAGGTACTGTGATTTCATATACAGTAGGTGTACTGTAGAGTGAAATACAGCAACTTGCTGGTTATTTGCTGCCAGCAAGTTGCTGTAAATTTTACGTTAAACTTTTTACAGTGTACCCAGCAGATTTATTACACTGGTGGCAGCGGTGGGATCATGTCTGACTCAGAGAGCGTAGAACCATCGGTACCATCGGGCAGTAATCCAGCAACACGAACATCTCGCCCAGTGTTCATGCCTGAAACTTTCACGGGTACTAGCCGGGAGTGGTCCGACTGGGTGGCACAATTCGAAGTAGCCGCTGAGGTGAATGGGTGGGATGACGCTTTAAAAATGAAGTTTATGTCCCTCCTGTTGTCGGGCCGCGCTAGAGAGCTGTATTCAGGGTTACACTCCACTGCCCGTAATGACTATGTGAGTTTAAAAGAAGCACTGGGTAGATGCTTTGAACCGTGCAATAGCGAAGACTGGAATAGGGTTAACTTTTTGTCTCGTAGACGTTTACCAAACGAGTCAGCCCGAGATTTTGGTACAGCCTTGCGCCGTCTCATTTATAAAGCTTACCCTTTGGCAGATAATGTCACTCGTGATATGTTCGCCCGAGACCACTTTGTTGAACATGTGGGGAGTGGCGATTTGAGAATACACCTCCGTAGTCAAAAACCTAACACATTGGAAGAGGCCATTAATATAGCGGCTGAGTTGGAATTGATAAAGAGTTTGGAAATGTCTCAAATCGGTCATGATACCAGGGTGCGAGCAGTGGTTGAAAAATCTCCTAGCGATAAACAAATGGAGCTTTTGCTGGGAGTGGTAGAGGGTTTAAGACAAGAAGTTAAAACCCTTCAGCATAGTGTGGCATCTCTGCAGGCCCCTGTGAGCAATAGAGTGACGCGAAATCGCAACGATGACTTGGGGAGGCGTGGCCAGACTAACATACCTGAACGTGCAACAGCAGCACGGGAGAGGGACGCGTGCTGGGAGTGTGGGTGCACTAGGCACCTGCGTCGTAATTGCCCCTACCTGCAGGGAAACTAGAAGGGGTGGGTGTAATGGGCCACATGCCCGCCCCTTTCTGCAGATCTGCAAGACTGGCCTACAATCATCTGGATAGCCCAGGAATCTACCTCAATGCAAAAATAGGTGGGTGTTTAGTGCATATTTTGGTAGATACTGGGGCTCAAGTCTCCATCATCCCTAAGCACAGGTGGTTACATATAACAAAGGGGATGGGGGAGTTAACAGGGTATCAGGGGACAGCCTCAGCTGCAAATGGGAGTGATATGTGTGTAGTGGGGAGGTGGCAAACTATCTGTCAATTCGACTCATTGGCTCTGGTCGTGGAGTTTTTAGTGGTTGATGTGTCGACTGAGATCTTGCTGGGGATTGATTTCCTGACAAAATATGGGGCTGTAGTCGATCTGGCTAATAAATGTTGCTGTTTGATGGGGAAGAAATTACCACTGATATCTATGAATGAGGCTAGTCAGCCGAAATTGGTGACTGTACAGACTGATACTGTGGTGGGACCACGCTCGGAAGCAATTATTTCAGGGGCGGTAGAGGGACTCTTAGCCGGTCGGGCCATCGGGCTGCTGGAGCCGTCTGATTCCCTGTCCTCCTATTGTGATTTGATGGTGGCGCGGGTGGTTTGTAGAGCTCAGCAGGGGAGGGTACCAGTGAGGGTTATAAATGTGACTGAGGAGCCTTGTATTTTGAAGAAGGGTATGAAGGTGGGCACTATGTATACCGATGTAACTATAGAAGACCATACCGTACCAGCGAATAATGGTTGGTCTGTGGAGACTCTCTTTTCCAAGCTTGGGCTGGTGGAAAAACAGCTCTCTCCAGCAGAGTTAAAATCCGTGCGAGAGTTACTCCAGCGTCATAGTGGGGTTTTTAGCCAAAACGATAACGATTTGGGGAGGACTCATAGGACGCAGCATCAGATCGATACTGGAAATGCTAGACCAATTAAAATGCCCCCGCGCCGGGTACCCCTACACTTACAACAGGAGGTCTCAGATCATATCAAACAGATGCTGGATAATGACATCATACGCCCTTCATGTAGTCCCTGGGCTGCCCCAGTAGTCCCGGTCAGAAAAAAGGACGGTAGTCTGCGCTTCTGCGTGGACTACCGTAAATTGAACGAAGTCACAGTAAAGGATGCTTACCCTCTGCCGAGGATCGACGATGCGTTGGACAGTCTGGCAAATGCTCAATGGTTTTCCACCCTCGACCTGGCCAGTGGCTACTGGCAGGTCGAGGTTGACCCTTGTGATAAACCAAAGACTGCGTTTATTACTAGACAGGGGTTATTTGAGTTTAATGTGCTGAGTTTTGGCCTCTGCAACTCACCCAGCACGTTCCAGCGCTTGATGGACTTGGTGCTGGCTGATTTGCAGTGGTCAACATGTTTAGTCTATTTGGACGATATTATTTGTTTTGGCCGGACATTTGACGAACAGCTGCGCAGACTGGATGAGGTTCTCTTAAAGTTGGGTCAAGCTAATTTAAAGGTGAAGCCTGGTAAATGCAATTTATTTGCGACAGAGGTACGCTATCTGGGGCACGTTATTTCAGCTCAGGGGATTATGGCTGACCCCTCGAAAGTACAGGCCGTGAGGAGCTGGCCGGTTCCAAAAACTCAAACAGAAATTAAAAGTTTTCTTGGTTTGGCGTCGTATTATCGCCGCTTCATTAAGGATTTTGCACAGATAGCGAGACCATTACATCAACTTACTGAAAAGGGAAGAAAGTACAAGTGGGACCATTCATGTGAAGAGGCTTTTCGGCAATTAAAAACAAGTCTGATTACGGCCCCAGTTTTAGCATATCCAGATCCCAAAAAAACGTTCATTTTGGATACAGACGCAAGTGATTTTGGTATTGGGGCAGTGTTGTCGCAGGAAGGGGATGGGGGTATGGAGAGGGTAGTGGCATATGCCAGTAGAGCACTAACGAAAGAGGAGAGAAAATATGCGGCCACAAAAAAAGAGTTGTTGAGCATGGTGGTTTTTACTAAACATTTTAAACATTATCTACTAGGCAAAGAATTTATTTTACGTACTGACCATAGCTCACTAAGATGGCTACATAATTTCCAGGGCCTTGAAGGACAATTGGCTCGATGGGTGGAGCAGCTGGCAGCGTTTCACTATAAAATCATACACCGGCCTGGCAAATTTCACACCAATGCGGATGCGTTGTCTCGCAGGCCCTTACCTTTATCTGAGACCTGGACTATGACAAGTCTTCCTAGTGGTTCTCTAGAGAAACAGAAAATTCCTACGGAGAATATTTGTACAGTTAGAGTGGAGGCTCAGACCCAGACAGGGAGTGTAGGGCTGAGTCCAGGGGATGAATTGACTCAAGCGCAGAAGGATGACCCGGAAATCACTTTAATTATTAAATTAAAATCGGATCCGCAGGGAGGGGTGGATGTGGGGCAGCATCACCCCGAGCTGCAGAAATATCTGACAGTATGGGATCAGCTTCAAGTACAAGGGCAACGCTTGGTCCGGGTGCCACCTACATATTCTGATGCAGCCTCCTCAGGTACTCAGGTGGTACTTCCCCGCACGATGGTGCAGGCTGCACTGCAAATGCTGCATAGTAGTGTGTTTGGGGCCCACTTAGGGATTCAAAAACTGCAGGCTAAAGTTAAAGATCGTTTTTATTGGCCTGGATGGTTTGGGGATGTTCGGCAGTTTTGTAGAGCATGCCCGGACTGTGCCTCTCGTAAGTCGCAAGGGCCTTCTCCTAGGGCCCCCTTGAACCCTTCTGCTACATTTCGACCGCTAGAGCGCATTGCAGTGGATATATTGGGTCCCTTGCCCGAAACTCTAGATAAAAATAAATACATTTTAGTAGTGGGTGACTACTTCTCCAAATGGACCGAAGCTTACGCGCTGCCAAATCAGGAAGCAAAATCTGTGGCACGGGTCCTGGTAGAACAGTGGGTGTGTCGGTTTGGGGCTCCACGCAGCATCCATTCTGATCAAGGGAGAAATTTTGAGTCCATACTGTTCAAAGAGGTTTGTCAATTGCTCTGTATACATAAGACACGAACATCTCCCTACCACCCTGAATCGAATGGGATGGTTGAGAGGTTTAATCGCACCCTGTTGTCCATGTTGGCATTGTTTGTAGAGGACAACCAGTGTAATTGGGATGTATTGTTACCCTATGTGCTCATGGCCTACAGGAGTAGTGTTCACGCCTCCACTGGGTTCACACCGCATAAGGTATTGTTTGGGCGGGAGATAATCCTTCCTGTGGATGTGATGTGGGACACAGGCCATAGGAAAAGGTTCTCTGCAGTGACTGATTATGTGGCGGGGCTTACTGACACATTATCTACAGTGGTTGACGCAGTGAAGAGACATCAAGACAGGGCTTCAGTGCAGCAGAAGGCTGCATTTGATTTCAAAGTCAACCATCAGTACTACACTATCGGGGAGTTGGTGTGGGTCCAAAATAAAGCCAGGAAGAGGGGTCGTTGTCCAAAATTGCAGAGGCGTTATAAAGGCCCATATAAAGTGTTGGGATCCATTTCAAATGTGCTCTATAAGTTGGTTTTGCCTGAAGGGGGTCCTGAAATGATAGTACATTTTAACCGACTGAAACCTTTTGTTCGTCTGTCTGCTTCAGGGGAGCCATCGGAAACCCCAAGGGACAACACAGTACCCAATGACCGACCTGCCTCATCAGCATCCCAGGCCAGTCAGGCCACAGGAGGAATGCAGCCTGATGGGGATGATGCTGAGAGGGATGTGCCATCAAGTACGTCTCCCGTGGCTGGAACGTTGCTGGAGGCGGCAGCGGCTGTAGCTGTTTCAGAGCAGCAAGCACAGGAGGGGAATGGAGGCTGGCCTACCGAGCCAGGTTCTGAAACCAGCAGGCAGGACCCAGAGGGAGCCAGTGAGGTGGGGATGGGTGATGGGGCCCATCCCCCCCTCACGGCACCAGCACGTCCATGTCGGGATAGGCGGCGACCTGCCTGGACTAATGTTTTTCAGCTAGGATCAGACTGACTCGGGGACGAGTCTCTTTTCATTAGGGAGGGAGAAGTGTGGTGAACTGAGGGGGCAATGCCTGGAGATAATGAGGGAGCGTTTGATGCCTAATTGCCCTAATTGGACTCACCTGGGTAGGAGACAATATGAGCATGCAGAGGAGCAACGTACGTGAGAGAGAGTCCAAGGTTGATCTGGAGCGTCCAGGCGAAACGCTGTGGGAGCGTTGGTCAAAACCGGGTACGAATTGTGCTGGTCGCGGTCAGTAGGATCGCCGCCAGTGAAGATAGCTGTAGGGGGGGAGGAAACCTTAGTATAAGCCTTTGTTAAAACCTAGACCAACGCCGCGACTGGCGGGCGAGTTGGACTACTGGACTCGTGAGCCCCTGCACGAACTCCTCAGAACTTTCATACTGGAATTACAGACTAGAACTTTCACACTGGAACTACATACTGGAACTTACACACGGGAATTTACATACTGGAACCTCGCTGGCCACCTGAAAGTTCGATTCGCTGTCCCTTGCCATCAGGCCCCCAGGGGAGGGTCTCAGGGAGCAGGGAAGTCTCCCTTTTAATAACTCTCATTTGACTAATATGTATCTGTGTCTGTTTTTATAATTGAAAGTCGGGTAGCTTTTGTGCAACATAATTTATTAGTGACAGGGTTGCGGGGAACCTTTTATTGAGAACACTGGAAAGGTGTGCTGTGATACCCGAATGGAGATGTTTTCCTCTTTGTGGTGTTTATAAATTGCTGTGTTTTATTGGATTGCTGTTTTGCACGGATTGGGAGTGAGGATCCCCCAAATCATGTCAGTTGATTAATTATAATGTCCGGAGCTACCTGGCTGTGCCTGTGGAAATAAATAAAGCTACTTTTGTACTGTCCGTGGTGGTGTGGGGTCTACACATTCTCTGAGTTGTCTACCTGGGGGAAGGGACAAAGGGGGTCGCTAGAGGGGGACCTTTTCCTACCCAGCAGATTTATTACAATACATTACGTCACATACAAGACTAGTACTAGATACAAGAACTAGATGTAGCCTACCGCATAGCACACACATCTGTGAGTGTCTGTGTGGGGGTAATGGGTGCTTGTGTGTGTGCATGCCTCTGTGTGTGTGTGTGTGTGTGTGTGTGTGTGTTTATGTGTGTGTGCGTTTACCTGCTTGCCTACATGCGTGTGTATCTTTATGTGTGTGTGTGTGTATGTAAGTGCGGGTGTGTTTATTTGTGAGTGTGTGTGTGTGTGTGAGCGGAGGCGGAGAGTTGTAGATGTCTTGTAATCGTCCTAACCAGTGAATAAGTAAGCTTACTTCTTACATCTCTTAAGTCAAAGAATGGAAAACACTTGGAAAAGTGCTTGCTTGCAAGTCTACTGTCCTGTTTAGAGTCTATATCAGGGGTGGGCAAAATTTAAGTGCCACGTTGGGTTTTGAAAATTGGCCGGCGAGAAAAAAATAGCGAGCAGCCTGATAACCAAATTAAATGCTCGGCGGGCCGGATTAAAGTGCTTGGCGGGCCGCAGTTTGCCCACCCCTGCCTTAGGCTAACCAGCTACGACGTGACCGGACGTGACTCATACTCATACAACATATCATTTCGATCAAAAAAAAACTAACAGAAAAACTGAAAAAGGCTGAAAAAAGGCAAAGGTACAAGACTGTGTCCATATTTTAATTTCCGAGTGAAAGACTACTCTTCCCATGAGACATTTTTAAACGTACATATTTCGAACATTTGCAGCCTAACGATAGTTTAACATGTTTTTACTTTAATCTCATGACTAATGACTAACCTCCTACCGTTTCTATTGAGTAAATTCAACTTTCAAGATGAGAAACTATTTTTATCAGAAGGTCACACATCGGTTCTGACAGCCTGGGTATCCATCTTGATTCCAGCGAGTACGAGACGACGGGAAAAGTGCCATAAGGGTTTCCATGGCCGTAATGATACCCGTTAATGATACCCTGCCCCTTACTCTGTGCTTACCTTGACAAATGGCACAATAGGCCGACTGCTGCTCCAGGCTCCAAATAGTTTGTATGTTTTATCCGATACTTCTTAGCAGTTGTACAAGTAACCATGTGTTAAACGGAACTGCTCACATGACGGTGGTGGAAACCGACACAACTAGAAAGTTACAAGTTCTGACCTGAAATGAAAGCTGTAATGCCGGCAGTGTTGCCAGATGCCAGGAAGGTTTTCCAGCCCAAAACCTCGTCAAAAACCGCGAGAATGCACAAAAAACCGCCCAAATTTGCTTTTGCTTGTTTCTCATTTAAACACATTGAAATCATTAACAAGCTTTAAAATGACCCATTTTTCGACTTAGCCTATCCAATTTCAAAAACAATATTCAATCAAATGAACGCAAAAGTAGGCTACACGGACGTCAGACTATTATTCTATAAGCTTATGTTACGGAAAATAATGCAATAGGCTAAACATAGACTATTAATCTGTCTGTTTAGTGTCAATAGACGCTTGGAACAAAAGCATTCAGTAGGCTAGCCTAACATAAAAACATTGAGTGGATATATGAACATACAAAATAGCCTAATGCACAACATTTCAATTATTTATAATAGCAACATGACACATGCATATTCATGTATAACATTAGATGAAAATCGCATTGATTATAGAACAGGGGTGTCCCCACACAGCAAAAGGACTCCGCGGCGGATCCGCCGCGGAGGTATGACGACTTCCGGAACGGACCCGCGAAACGGACCCGTATCGGAGTCCAGATGCTCTCAGGAACGGATCCGCTACGAAGGCGGATCGCGGACCCGCCGTGGATCCGCACTGCATCCACTCCGCATCCGCGATTAAAACCTTACCTCCGCGGCGGGTCCGTTTGGGATCCGCAAATTGATACATACATCCGCCGCGGACCCGCAACGGACTCAAAGGCTCATCTGGCCCGGGTCCGTTTTGGACCCGTTTATCTCATTTTCAAAATTCCTTCTGTTCTTGCTGTAGGATAAAACTAGGCAACTATAGGATAAAAGTAAAACTATCACTAGGCCTAGCCTAGGCTACTACAGCAATATAGGCCTACGATTAATCTGCATTGCCTCGTATTTTAACTTAACAATACTGTCAATAAACCTAACAGAAAAGGTTTAAGTCAAGACATCAACTTACTGTACAAACGTGATCACTACTCAATGGAAATATAAAATGGACATTTATGGAAAGTTACAGGTTACAAGCTATTCTGTTTTTGTTAAGTAGCCTACATTGCCTAGGCTACTTTACATTCATTTTGTGGTCAAAACCTAATTTAGTGCTTTATAGGCCTAGGTCAGTGCAGACATGAAATATTTTATCTAATAGGCTACAACTTCAATGAAATACTGCGCTATGCACAGCTAAAATATCAGAAAATGAATAACTGGTGAATGACAAGAAGTTCAATAAAAAGATTGTTTAATGCTTATTTCTCCTATTACTCCATTTGTGTGGATGGAGGCGGAACACATCTCCTCGTTGCCCGATCCACCGCCGGTTGAAACAACTGATTGCGTGTTTGGTGACCTCAGTGTCCGTGGCAGACCGTGTCACCATGTTTTTCCTCACAGCACATGTAATCAAACAGACAGATATGTTTATGTTTATGGTATGTAGCATCCAAAGCCAAGTATGCTTACACAATACAATATATGAGATAGGTATTAAGGAGATTAAATTTAAAAAGAAACATGACTTACAAAGCTCCTCTGTTCGCTGCACGTTGAGGGCTGGTGTGGGGGTGGAGGGAGTTGAGGAGGGACTGCCGTTCCTGGCCCATAGTGAGGTGGGCGGTGTGCGAGAGGGGGAACATTTTTTTATTAAATGGTAGTATTAAATTGTAAAATTGTAAAAAATTGTATTAAATCTGTTAACCATGACTGATAATACACATGGGGCCTTTCTATTCACTAATATTTCAGAGATCAGTCCCTACCTTGAGTAACTCTCCGTATGTTAAATGCAGGTGCAGGGAGTTGAGGTGGTGAAGAGTGTTGCGGTCCTGCCCCATGGTGAGGTGCTAAGGGAGAGAAATGGTTGTGATCTGTTAACCATGGTAGGCTGAGAGCTACAGGGCCAAACAATGGCAAACAAAAACAAATCTCTGGTCATGCTGGACATGAATTTGTATGTTTCAATATTTTGGTATGCACTATCTATATCAACTCCATGAATGGATTGACATTGAAATCAATGTGTTTCAATACAATCTGATAATAATGAATTAACTTTTCAGGCAATATTGCATGAATGCAGATGTTTTAACTGACAAAATATTTGGCTGAGATTTTGAAAGTAATGGAGTGACTGCTGCTGTGTTAATATAGATGGGGCCACTGTATTCAATATTATTTCAGAGATCAGTCTTTACCTTAACAGTTTTCTCCAGGTTGAGGGGTAGTGACTCGGCTGCCTGGCACTCGGCGAGATGGTGGAGCTGGAGGAATAGATACAAAGAGAGGGGAATGTCTTTAGCACTAAGAATGTTAACCATATCTCTAATATTAATATTATGATTTAGTTATTTCAATGTTAAGAGATTATTACTTACTTTGCCAGTGCAATTGGCTTGGGCTTGAGGCTTCAACTGATATACCAGGCGAGTTGGAAGGTACTTCAGAGATGCAGCCACCATTTTCTGGCTCTTCACTGTCATCAGAGTCCCCGAAACGATGGCTGTTACATAACGATATCATTATGGTTATTGCAATCCCAAAATTTCCAAATATACATATAGTACAAGCATCTCTGGTCTATTTTGGAATGCTACGGGAATGTGTTCACATTACATTTTAACAATCCAGAAAGTATCTTACTTGATCAAGCAAACCCAACAGAGGCAATCGTAACGTTAGATGCTAGAATCCAGCCGATAAAAGTTGACGCTGCAGAACAAACAAAATAGAAGATGGGGACCAAGTTCCATACAGTTAAGTTACGTTAGCATAATAAATCACAAACCGATGCCAATAGTTGTCTGAACCGACTTAAACAGTGATTAAAATGCCGAGGCTTTCATTACAAAGATGGCAGATAGACACTAAAGTTACGTATGAGACCAAACTTGGCAAAATGCAAACGTTAATGCACAGCTAGCTAGAGGCTAGGGCTAAACCATTATCAGTGAGTCAACATGCTAAAGTTGTAGGTAGCTATCATAGCAGAGTGCTTCACTGACTTCATTGACTGAAATACCAGTGCCAATATCACCTTAATCAAGGTTTGCATCGCAAACGTGATTTCAATATATGTATAGCACTAATAGACATTAGCAATAACTTATGCAATTGCGCCTAGCAGCATGCTAGCTAGCAGCTATATGCCGCTAGCATAGTAGCACTATATGGACAACAGCGACACATTAAAACAGACAAGACCAGACTAATGTTAAATAACAATGTGTGTTTTTTAAATCACACTACCATAACATATTCTGCCGAAATTGCTATCCCATTTTAAACCAGATAGGCTACAGACTCATATGAGCATCACAGCTAACAATAACGTTAACTTTGCACAAACTGTTGCACAAAATGACAAACGTCTCTGGTTGCACTAACGTTAACGTTAGTCCTAATATCAAACAACGTCATTACAATTAATAAACATGATGATTATAAAACCACAAAGGCCAATGTTTAGCTATTGTGAATGTCGCAATATATTAATAAATATCACTTACTCGAGAGGGTTCAGCGCAACCGTGTCCCAGCAAAGAAAATATCCACTCGTATGACTCTTCTTGGCTCTTGGTGTACAGTCATGTTCAACCGTTACAGTAAATGCGCGTCCGCGCCCGCGGATCCGACATGGGTCCACTCAGGATCCGCTGTTTGACAGTAGAATTTACGGGGCCGCCTGGAGGCGGAGCTGATCCTCTGTGCGGCACCAAAACGAATGCGACAGTCACGCGGGTTTGGCGTCTTGAAGGCGGATCCGCCTAGGAGTCTACTGCTGTGTGGGTCGACTCTTTGCAGAGGCAGTGCGTTCATAACTGGTGGGCCAACTGTAGGCTACACAAAAAATATTTTCATAGGCCTACCCCAAATGTAGGCTAAAGGCTTGAGTTAAACTTGAGTCTGACAGCTGTGATTTAGAACAATTAATTAATAGCCTACCTAGGCGCTATATATTCCCTGAGACAGGCAGTTAGGCCTAGAGTTTTCATGAAAATCGCACTGAATAGGCTATTTAGGACAGTGTCAGTGCGCTATTTGCAGAAGCAGTGCGTCCATGCATGGCAACTACACGCAAAAAATATTTTCATACGCCAGATATAGGCTAAAGGCAAACTTGAGTTTGACACCTGTAATTTAGAACAATTAGTAGGCCTACCTGACAGGCAGTTAATCCTAGTTTTCATGAAAGTCGCGTTGAACGAACAGGGGTGTCAGTGCGCTCTTTGCAGAAGCAGAACGTTCATGCATGGGCCATCTCTACACAAAAAACATAGGCCTATGGCCCTAGGCCCTTCGTGAAAATCGCTTTGAGCAATTGTTATTAGGCCTAAAAATAATTTAAAAGTTCTAGTAGGCCTAGGCTTCGTCAAACTTCCTCAACAACTGTCGGGCTGGACGGAACGTGGGCCGTAGTCCTATGTCAAGCCATTCGCGCAAGACCTGCGCACATCCATCAACCCTGAAAGAAGGGTTAAGTCCATCCTGTCTCGTAGGTAATCTTTCAGCAGTGTGCACACTCATGAAGAGATTGACTGTAATGACAAAATGCTCTTTGCCCACTTTGGCATATTGACATTGTCAGTCAGCTAGCTAAGTTTGAAAACCCCGCGAGCTGTGTGTTTGAATGGCGGTCTGCGCCAGAGTAGGGGAGAACCGGACTGAAACACTTTTTAATTAAACGTAATTTACAAAGACATCGTAAAACACTGAAAGCTAATATTTTGTCACAAGCAAACTACATCGGTCCTCTGTCAAATACAGTTGCATTTTCAGCTCTGAACAAAACCATTCAGGATTTATTTAAGGAGAAATCGAACATGCGTTTTGTTTCATTCGTCCCTCCAGACCGGGATAAATGAAACGACATGGGGGACGAAAGAAACATACAGCTTAAAATTCCCACAACTTCAATATTTGACAACATCATGAATGGTACTTGAAATATGTGTTAATTTGGATAAATTACTGCTGGGCTTTACTGTCTGCTGTTAATATCTAACAACTAATTGCGGTCATTGTGAAGCGCATATCTCGCGGTTATGGAAATACCATGCACTATTAGAATGCATGTTTCGATACATAAGGTGACGTGAGCTGAGAGTGTTGTGAGTTTAGGGGGGCACGTCAGCCAGAGGGTGTGTGAGTGAGTGAGTGAGAGACTGCTACCTGCTGACCAGAGACGGTCGCTGGAAGAAGGGTCTGAAGTGCCTTTGTTTCGGCTACAAAAACCCGCCGATCTGATCCGAAACCAGCCCAATTTTTATACACCCGCCCAAACCCATTTTTGCCCGCAAAATAGATTGCAAAACCGCCCAAACCGCCCAATCTGGCAACCCTGAATGCCGGTGTTCCAGTTTAGATGGTGAGCAGATTAACTTGTGATGTTTGCATAAAATCTGTAAATATTCAACAAGATCCTGCATGCCTACTTGTTAACAGCGCTTTGCTCTGCCTCCGCCCCTCGAGTGCCAGGAGATTCACATTTTCACAAGCCCACAGTGAGACAGAATATGAAGATCTTGCCGAAAACACGCGGAAATCACCGGTTCATGTATAATGCATGTCCGCTTAAGCATTATCCACACAAAATGCTCTGCAAACTGCAAAGTGTAAAGTAAAACAACAAAGGTTTTGTTGGGTTTCGAACATGAGTCTTGCGGAGGCAAAATAGATAGATAGATAGATAGATACTTTATTGATCCCCAGGGGAAATTCAAGATGTAAATGTACATTGATTAGAATTCAAGATTAAAAAAAGTACATTGCAATCAGCACTACCACCAACAATATGTTACCGTATATTTCTCACATATGTTAACCTGTGTTAACTTTGAAGTGTAATATATACATAGAAATCCAGCATTGATTTCAACGGTTTGTAGTGTAGTGGTATAGACGATATAGAAGCTAATCTGATCAACTTTCTTGTCCATGCGTGGTTCGAATCCCAGCTAGATCGCTAGTTTTATTTTTTTCCATTCATTCAGTATGTGTCATATTTGTGGATAATGCTTAAACGGACATGTATTAGACATACACTGGTGATGTTTTTTAGCGATATCCGTTATATTGTCTCACTTGCAAACACTTTGAAACTGTAGCCTAAATCTGCACTATCGGAGGCAGAGCAGATTAAGAAGTAGGCAGGGTCTTGTTGAATATTCAGTGATTTTATGCAAATATCACCAGTTAACCTGCTCACCATCTAAACTGGAACACCGGTTAAGCAGGTATGTAAGGCAAGACAATAGACCTCTCCAGAATAAGTCCCGCCTCCTAACTTCCGTATCCATCCAACCTTCTGTCGTCAAATATCTATGGGAAATAACATGGCGTTTTGAAAGATCGTACCTGTCAAACTCTGTAGGTGACAAAGTAGAAAAAGCTGGTGGGCAGATTGGCCTACACACTTCTGCCATCTAGTTTCCACTGGATTTAAGTAGTATACTATAGACTATACTACTTAAACGGCACCGACAATCAAAAAATCCAGTGGAAACTAGATGGCAGAAGTGTGTAGGCCAATCTGCCCACCATTTTTTTCTACTTCGCTACCTACAGATGTTTTACCGGTATGATATTTCGAAACGCCATGTTATTTCCCATAGACAATCGACACCAGGAAGTTGGATGGATACGGAAGTTACGGAGGCGGGACTTATTCTGGAGAGGTCAATTGTTGCCACACAATCTGAAAACTCTAAAACTGTTACTGGGGAATTTCCCAATACTCTTTCAGTAAATATTGAAATAATAGAGTGTTTCAATGAAATGTGTACAGTGTCAAATGTTTTGAGTAAATTGTCACATGACCAGAGCTGTTTACTTCCTGGTTGCACCTTGAGAAGAGGATGACTGCCTCCCAAATAAAAGGTTTTTAAAGTATGTTAAAAATAAACATAGTGAAAATATTTTTGTACACATGGTCTTTAAGGTGTCTAGTTATTATATATACATTTATAATTATTCAAATGTCTTTGGTGTGTTTGCAGAATGAGTAAACATGTAAACATGTGACCGGTGGGATAGAATGTTGTATCCAGATGCACACATACTTCTATACCTCCTACACACACACACATACTCATACATACACACACACACACAGACATACACACACACATATACCGACACACACTCACACATATACACACAGATATATACACTCACACGTACACACACAGACAAACACACACACACACATATACATACACACACACACACACACACACACACACACACACACACACACACACATATACACACACACACACACACACACACACACACACACATATACACACACACACACATATATACACACACAGACAAACACACACACACATAAATACATATACATGCACACGCACTCACACACACACACACATATACACACACACACACACACACTCACAGACATACATACTCACACACACACACAATATGCACACTAACTCTCGCACCCCATGCAGATACACACACACACACACACAACATATACACTAACTCTCACAGCTACATGCAGACACACACGCACGCACAATATGCACACTAACTCTCGCACCCCCTGCAGATACACACACACACACACACACAACATATACACTAACTCTCACAGCTACATGCAGACACACACGCACGCACAGACATACACACTCAGGGTTCTATTTTAACGAGCCAAAGCTCCTGGTAAATAAACAATGTTAACATATTTTTCATATTTATTGTTGCCATTGGTCTCAGTGTTCATCAGTGTGGAAAGTCCTGTTAGAATATCCTTATTTTAACAAAAAAAGAATTTGAGCAACCTATAATTGAGTAAACGCATATTATCCATAATAATAATAAAACACACTTTTTCATCTACTTTTCTACATTTTTTTTAAAGATTTCAAAGGGTTGCTAATAACACATTATTTGCATATTCGCATGTCTGGGAAAGGGTTAATATTCATTTTTATACAAACCAAGACGGCGGATTCCTAAAGAAATGCAAGCACCCACACCATAAGTGTATCTAAATTAGCTATAGTATATACCAAAAATGACATTTTACCGTAACTCGAAGAGCTGTAAACATAGGCTGTAAGTGAAACATAGGAACAAGCTGGCTGAGGTGGTAAACCAAGCCAGCAAAATTACAGGAGAAAAGCAGTTACAACTCCACACTCTATACAGCCGTTCCATAACACAAAAGGCCATCCAGGTCTTCAATGACCCCACCCACCCCCTTCATCCATCCTTTCAGCTACTGCCATCTGGCAGAAGACTGATGGTCCCAATGGCCAGGAAAAATGGGTACAAAAAGTAATTTGTTCCTTCTGCTGTGTCTATCCTGAACCAAGGCATACTAAAATAACTCCCCCCTCCACTTACTCATGCACCACCCAGACAGGGTGATGATGAGAAGGATCAGTAACGAGAACTGCACTAGTATTTATTCATTTATATTTTTTAACTATTTATGTTGTAATTATATTTAACTACAATTTAACTTATATTGTCTGTTGCTGTGTGTTTTTATGTCGCCAGAGTGCCAAAGATAAATTTCCAGTGTATGTACATTCAGTGGACAATAAAGTTTTTATCTATCTTTATCTATCTATCTAAAAAATATACAGCTCTGGTTTGAGCATAGTTGCTCCATGTGAAAAATGGGCCTTGCAACCCACGTCCACACAGGATGGTGGCGACAAGGACACACTGAGGTTGGGCGGTGATGGGGTGAAGACACAGCAAACAGCAAACGTGGATTGTGGTGAAAAGTGCAGGTTTATTTACAGTGCTATAAAAAACGTGTTCCGGCACAATGCCAACAAAAATACTTTTCCAAAAAATAAACAAAAAATCAACCAACCGGTTTCTCAATTCAAGCACAATTCGCAAATTCACCAATACTCTGTATCCAACCTCTCAGCAAGCTGATACTCTCCAGACTCCCACACTGAGAGCAAAAATCCCTCGCTTTAAATAAAGCCATCCATCACCTCTAATCGGTAGATACCAATATAACAGGGTCATTTCCTCTATACAAGGATAATCATCCCTTATGCATAGATCACAATTATACATGGAGCATAATTCTACATAGTTTCCATATTATACAATAATAACATTTCAATGCATGTATAATTAACTAATAATTACACTACAATGTAGAATGTCTCTTTATATTGCAACCATCGTTTCCCCCACTCAAAACAACACTTTCCCCTGTCCCACACAGGGAATAAAAAAGCCATTGCCCTGGGCTCGTGTTCCTTGGGGAAACAAAGTGATGCAGGACCAGGAAGTGAAAGTAAGAGCTATCAGTGTATTGTTAATGTTTGTGTGCACAATGTATGGACTAACGGAATGCAATGGGTTATGGAGCAGAATTGACGGGTACCACGTCGTTCACTATGATGTTTGCAGAGGTTGGGTGAGTAACAGAAAGATGTGTAAATAACGATCGTGCATGAATGAATTGCGTCGCGGTTGCCGGCACCGCGTGTAATTACAAACATTTGAAACTAAGTGCGTGCGTGCGTGTAAGCGTGTTTGATCGTGTAGGAGAAGGTAGTCAGTTTAAATGTCGCGGGGAATGTCAGGCGAGTTGGGGAAAAGGAGGGGCTACCTTTTCACACTCCACAACGGAGCAATGCAAGACCGAACTTCCCGATCTCAAATGTTGTGGGCGGGGCTAAGTTCGGCTGGCACCCAGGCTATTGGGGAACCCAAGAAACCCAAGATTTGCAATGGCTTCAACTGGCCACCACGTTCAGATTTTCTGGGGGCGCCACTGTTAGGCTAGGCCTACAATATCAGTCCCTGCAGACTGTTGTTATAATTAGCAAGATAATCAGTAATATTGTGAGAGTGAAAACTATGGCATGATGTCCCTGTTAAAGGGAAACTTGGCAGGATTTCCCCCTCTGCTGGAGAAATTGCACATTATGCTATTTCAAACTGTGTGAAAAGGTAATGATAAAGCACATGGATTTGTTTACAAGCTAGCGAACTGTTAGCATAAGTTTGGCAGAACTATGTGGATGTTACAAGGTAAGAAACACGATTTAAAACAAGTTTCTTGTTTCTCACTTCTCTTTCCGGGACGGTAGTCTCAATGTTACAAGGTTGGTTTTCCGCCTGGGGACGCTAGGCGCAGCGGGGAAAGTCACCATTTTCACCTGAACAGGTCATTTAACCATCCAAATGATTTCTAAACGGGTTTATTAAGTTGAAATAGTTGCCAAGTTCCCCTTTAATAACCTTTTAAGGTGTGATGAAATGTTTTTTCGCCACGCTCTATGTACGTGCATTACCTCTGCCAAGACACTAAAAGTTGGTCATGATTGGATAATCCATCAGGTCAATAAACAAAAACAAATGTCCAGATCAAAACAAACATGGTTTATTGAACACAAAATTAAGCTTCGGCCATTGCCATCTCAGTCCCCTGATCTAAACTCCATAGAGTTGTGGGGTGAGTGGAATTAGTTTGGCCTGTGGCCTATGTGGCATATACTTGAGGCCACGCTAACTCTGTAGCCATAGTTGTGATAAGACTAAACTTGGCGTGACCTTATCATGAAATCGATCAGTAGTAGAAGTAGAAGTAGAAGTCAGCAGTAAGTATAAAAGATTGCGATGAAATCAGGCTCGGACTGGTAATCTGTACAACCGGTGGGCCGGTGACCGCCGGGATTTTTTTTATTTTATTTAGCCTATTTGTGGCCCGTCATGTAGACCTAGGCTTAGCCTATAAATGCAGTTGCATCCATTTGGATTGGGGGGTGACAGGTCAATCATTTTGGCCTCTTCATGACAGGTTCAGTGTGTGTTACGATCGCGCCCCCCGCCCCACCCCTCAAGTGGATTTGTCCAAGCAGCCGCTTGGTTTGTGGGGAAATATAGCCTACGAGTCCATGCATGGTAGCCTAGGCTATATGCCCTCCGCTGGCTGGTGTTCACATCATCGCAGTTTAACCGTAAACAGCAATCAGAGGTGTCTAATTTTATTCCATAAATATATTGTTTTTATAGACGTAAGTTGCACGCGCTACGAAGAGCTTCCATTTACTGCACCATGTAGGCTACTGCAGTGCGGTTTGTCTGTCAACATAAAAAAAAAAACGCCGGGTACCTACAACTTGGTGGAAAAGTGTAGCACAGGTTAATGCTCATTGATGTCATCGTGGTTGAGATATCTGAAATTTTTCTGTTAAAGATTGGCATGGAGACAATGGGACATGGTTGCTTTTGTCAGTGTCCTTATGTGAACTTGCACAGGTCAACTTGCTCATCTTTACTTGCGTACCACTTCACACCAGTGCTTCAGACCAGAGCTGATGCTTCAGCAATAGCTGTCACTGAAAAGCTGTAAGTGTTGTTGAACACAGCTGTTCTCACATTAGCTGATTGCAATAAACATAAACCATTGTTGCCTAATTACCAATTATTCATTACACCTGTCTGTAGTATCTACTTTTTTGTGTTTATCACATATAGTATTTTGCAGTATTTTTAAAATTACAAAATTACTATTTTGCATTTGAAACACATATTACATGTTTCAGAAATACTACCCATCCCTGGGAACAGGCAGATTACATCTTTATAGTTGGCCATATAATGACATACTTAGGTTAATACTGCAGTTAAGGCACAAAAATGGTCAGTAGCTGCACTGTGTAGCCTATCTTGACATGTCTTTAAGTTTTGGGTTACAATATACAGGTAGTGGGCTCTCTGTTGATTTTAATGAGTAGGCCTAAGCCTAAAGTTACAGCATTTCTATCACAATTGACCAGACTTTGACCTTTTGTCTTCTTTAAACAAAATTCTGGCTATGATTGTTCCTTGTATTGCATCATGAGCCATCACTGCACCTATTGCATTCTACTGTTGTTAGCTAGCTCAGTCATTATGTTGTACCACATCACCCTCCATTAGAAGTGCAATGAGCACATTTGCAATGAGCATAATAAACTGCATTTAGAATTCCAAATCCATATTTCAAGATATTTTGGTAAAAGTAACTTAAAAGTAATACAATAGTAGTAATGCCTTACAATTCAGAGACAGTAATATTATAATGTAATGAATTACTTTGAAATGACAGTAATAAGTAATACATAATATATTACGATTTTGAAGTAACTTGCCCAACACTGATTAAACCACATGTCACTGCTTGACTAAATGAAAAATATAGGCTACTGAACATGCATGGAGATCGTCATAGTTGACAGATATTACAATACTGATTATATAATAACCTATAGGTCCAAATCTAAATGTTTGGGTTCAGTTTATGAAGTGTTGCTACAGCATGATACTTTGTGTTTGTTATTTATGGGGGGGAATCGGGGGGATTTTGGTATCAATGAGCATCAAACCAGCTAATAGGCTAACTGAAATAACACCCATGCCAATCTCTAGGTATGGTGAAGGGTATGTGATGATGTGGGGCTATTTTAATTCCAAAGGCCAAGGTAACTTTATCAGGATGCACAGTATTCTGGAAAAAAAAATCTGCCTGTCTCTATGGGAATTTAACATAGGGGTGGCAATAAGATCAATTTCCAAAAGATGATTTTATATTCCTCTTTTCAGTCAACTTTAGCATGGGTGCCAACACTTTTGGCCATCACTGTAGATAGATACTTTATTAATCCCCAAGGGGAAATTCAAGGAATTTTGTGCATCTACATGTACGTTTATCAGCTTGTGTTCAAAGTAAGTACTCTGATGTAGCTAACAGTGAAATGAAGACACAATATATGTGCGTATATATGAAAATATTTATTCACTTTCCAAAACGTACATCAATTCTTACATTCATCTTAAACTTACCAAATATATCATTTACACTGTTGAAACCATCATACATGTCAAGTCCATACTTTGTTAAATACACCTGTCTTTGTTTGGAATAGTACTTTTACCACTGACCACTGGGTCTGTTTGATATGAGGGACGACTCTACTTAAGTTGATTCTGATTGAGCTTAGAAGCCATATTGCACAAGGCCTAGAATTGAGAAAGTATCTAGCTAAAGTATGTCCATGCTGTTTAATCTTGTAACTATCAGATTGCTTCACCCAAAGTAATGTATTAATAAACACTTCTTGCTTGTGTATACTACAAAAGGTTTAATTGAAACCTGACTGCTGTTCTTGTTATATCTTAATGTTCAGGACCATGTGAATATTGACCCCAGACAACACAGACCTGACAAAACATTGATCAAACGGTAAACATTACATTTCGGTGAACTGACATTAATCTGGTTAAAAGACCAGCACTTACAATTAAATGTTTTGGCCACATTCAAATTCACTTTTCTCAAATAGCGGTGCCCGCATAGATATATATACATATATATATATATATATATATATATATATATATATATATATATATATATATATATATGTATGGGTGCCCGTGCGTGTGTGTGAAGTTGTACATCACAAGCACGTGGCCTGTTCCTGCCACATTCAGTGTAGTCGTAAACAGAGGGCTGGCACAAGCAGCGAGACAACATTGTACAATTCAACACAGCAGAGCGGCACATGCATATGGCTTCAACAAACACTTCACAGAACGTAGCAGGACAATGGCATCGTCAGTTCGTTTGTAAGAGAATGTGAACATTTCGCAAGGTCTTTAAGACATACTGCCGACTGCTACCCAAGTTCAATTCATGAGTAACACACAAGTAAATACAACATTACGACAAACAAATGTGTTAATGTGTGTGATTTAGAATCAAATGTGATATGATTGCACCTCGCCCCGTCAGTAGATTTGGTCAAAGCTCATGCCAAGCCTGTTATTTAACTGATAGTTTAAGACAAACTGCTTGCCATTAAACTCAGAAACTCTAAAAACGACACAATGACAATGTTAGTCATGACACGTTTCTTAAGACATACCACATGCTTGAACAGAGCTCTGTCAGAAATTATGGTCCTTTCAGTGTACAAACTTGGATGATGCCTACAAAATGCAGAACTAATTTAAAAAGCTGCAAGTCATTCGCTAGGCCCCCAAGATCTTTCTGAACCCTGTACCAGATCAGATTGAAAAATAACCCAAGACTACCACCTTGTGGTCCATAAATGAAATAAATGGCTGATATTCAAAACAATGCAACACAAAACAGCAATAATTAAAATGATTGATATAACATTACTTTTCTGTAACAATACCATATCTATTCAGCCAGAGAAGTGGAGGGTGAGGGTAAACTATTATCTGCAGATCCATAGAGTAAGTGCAGTTCAGTGCATTCTCTACTTCTGAGGAAGTGTAAACGAGATAGAACACATCTAATCTTCTAAAACTGAGTAAACAACACGATGGGTTGACACGTGTGCAAGTGTCTAAGCCATGACTGGCTAAAGCCTACTGGGACATGTGCTCTACATGTTTAGCATCACAGCTCTAATGAGGGGATCCTGTGTTAGGAATGTCTGACAAACCTATTGCCTCAATGCACACAAATGAAGTAGAAAGAAAAACAGTGTGTAAATATATGACATCCAGTGCAGCTCTTGACAGCAAACAAATAGATATTCTGAGGAACATGAGTGTAAACTAAAAGATATTTGAAGGAACATGGTCAGCAGGGAAACCAGCACAAATAAAGGATATGACGCTGTAAGACTATTTAAAAATAAAAACACAAGCTAATGTTTCTTACATAGCACTTTCTGAGGCAGACTATGCGCCTATGACACATAGCAGTGGTGCAAACATTCAGTTAGCGACTTCTTCCGCCTTACAATTCTCTCGCTCTCCTATTCCTCGTCCACCAGGGACAGCACAACACTCTTTATTCATGGCTGTGAGGAACTCCAGAGCACAGGCTGGATGAGGGATCAGTAGAGTTGGTCCAGAGCAGGACCTCCTATTTAATGGCACTGGGATTTGTAGTTTTCGTCTTCATAAGCCACCTCAGCTGCATGTAACAAAGAGGACAAAGATGAACTACATATATGCTGCACATCTACATGCAGCCTGTGGCCTTGTCTGGGGGGGGGTGGGCTGCAAGCGAGGCCGGGAGCCGCCGAGGGGCAGGTGGAGGTGTGACGGGAGAGATGGAGGACATCAGAGGGTCTCACACGAAGACCTCGTCTCCGGACGTCTTGTCTCCAGACGTGCGGTCGGCGGTGTCGGATGCTGGCGGCCCTCCCTCGCCGTCCGAGGCGCTGGAGTCGTCGTCGTCCGTCTGCTCGGCGCTGTGGTAGAGCATGAGCGCCTGCGTCTTGTGCGTGATGGTGATGGTGCACGGGCCCTGCGCCCACGGCTCACCGTCCACCTGCATGGGCATCCGCGAGCTCTTCAGCACCAGCTGCAGCGGGACCACACCACAGGTCAGTCACACACCACAGGTCAGTTCACACACCACAGGTCAGTTCACACACAACAGGTCAGTTCACACACTGAAGAGCCACAGGCCCTTAGTTTCCCCTTAGTTTCCTCTTATCCCTCCACCCTCCCATACTCCAGGCCTCAGTCGCTGCCCCATTATAAAACACATAATGCAGAAGATCAAGCCAAAACTAAGAGCATTCACATCTTACGGCCAGGGGTGATAGGTTAGGCTGGCAAATCCTGTGTCAAACAGGCAAAAAGGGCAAGCTGTCCCTGCATCCAACAACTCAACTACACGACACACAGACTTCCAAGTGAACCTTTAAAACTACAGTCTCGGTGGAACCAAACGCTGGAATGTTAGCGATAAACAATGCACTGTACACAAAGCACTCAGTGTTGCACTATATTGAACTATGACAATAACTACAACTATAACGACAAAAGCGTACACACTGACCAACGATAAGGTTAGTCTCTACTGGTGTGTTAATGAATGTGATGTCTAAAATTTAAAGTGTAAATGTAAATCAGGTTTCTCGGCAAAGTATACTTGCGTATACAAGGAATTTGGTCTCTGCATTTATCCCATCCGTGAATTAGTGAGCACACAGAGAGCACACAGTTAGGAGAAGCACACACTAACCCGGAGCAGTGAGCTGCCTTGCTACAGCGGCGCTCGGGGAGCAGTAAGGGGTTAGGTACCTTGCTCAAGGGCACTTCAGCCGTTCCTACTGGTCAGGAATCGAACCGGCAACCCTCCGTTTACATGCCCGAAGCCCTGTGTGCTTTGTGTGTTCACTATGAATCTGTGTTCACTGTGAATTTACGGACGTTTACATTTACATGATAGGCTATTACTTTTTATCGTTGTCAAAATCGCTCTGAAAGTGATCCCCAACTATATCAATCTTTGTGTCGTTATAACTCCAGTTTGTGTGTGGACGTTGTCATGCATCTAAACTAGAACGATACTTTTTTGTTGTTATGATTACAGTTTATATTATTAGTGCTCCCTCCCGACCGAGAGGAAGAGGAGCATCTCACCCGAACTGTGTGGGCCTGGCCCAGCCGCACTGGGTTAGCCAGCTTGACCTGGATCTGTGCACAGTGGAAAGAGCCGTAGACTCCAACTACCTCCAGCAAACCATCGTCCAGACTGTGGGAAGACAACAAGAAAGACAAAAGCAAACATTAGGGCTGGGCAATGGCACAGACGGCCCCGTTTGATTTGATTCACAAGGTTTGTGATGTGATTAAATCCATTTTGATTTGATTCAGTTTGATATTCATGGGAATGATGTATGCAGTACTATAAAGCAGCTTGCTGTAATAGGATAAATGTCCAAAAAAAACACAAATTGACTAACGCTGGAAACAGATTGTGGAAACCACTGAAGAAAAGGGCCACAGATTTTTGGGCAGGCTTTTTAGTTCTCCTCACCGTGTGGGGGGGCAGGGCTCGTCCCCCATCCCTTCCCACAGCCTGCAGCCGCCACCCCAGTAGCCGATGTTGCACACGATGATGCCCTCTAGGCTGGGCAGTGCCACCTTCTCGCCGTCCAGCTCCAGCTGGGTACACACAGGGAAGGGCAGAGACGTTTATAGGCCAATTTATAGTGCAGACGGCACGTGTCGCTTGACAAAATATGACATAAAAGCGACACAAATTCTGTCTATTGCAGAGCTTGTCGTGTGCATCAAAAAATTTGGAACGACGCAGGCAAGGTAACGTACTCTGACTGGATATTAACTCAGTGTTCTACTGGAGTTCGACTTCTGTAGTGTGTTGCCATGGTCATGGTGTGCGTCTGTTTACTTTTTTGCAGTGACATGTAACGTTAATGTCCAAGTTGTTATAGAAACTAGTAGATGTTCTATTCAACAATTTGTCGCTGGACTATGAAAGCCTACAGCTCCATGACATATGTCGGCAGCAATTCGTTTTTGTTGTGTGACACTTGTCGCCTGGACTATAAATAGGCCTTCCCTTTCAGGCCAACAGGGTACTCTCATGATATTGTTTATGGTCCTAATGGATGCACTGTGGTAGCAGCTTATGACCTGACCACAACCTCTTCATATGTGATATAACATAGCTAATGCAATCTTATATTGGTTGACTGATTAATACATATCACTTACATCCAAAATATGTATTGAATAGTCACATTCTGAAGGACATAGCATCAGACATTTCTGAAAGGGCCATACACAAAGAGGTCAAACATAAAGAGGTCAAAACACAATCTTACCTCAATCCTCTTATCCAGGTCTTTGCATTCTTGCACTAAGCAATCTTTGGTGCCATAAAGGAAATATACAGCCTGCAACAAAGGACCACTGTGTTCAAACAATATACAGATGAAGTATTTTTGGTAAATAGTGGCAGGACTACAAACTCTCAGGTTAACATGTTTTCTGAGGGTTTCAGAGAAACTACTGATTCAACTGACTGATACTTAATGATGCCTATAAAGAAAATAGACCATGGAAAACATAAAATAGGCAACATTATACATGATTTTGAATTCAGAAAATAATATCAATAAACAGCATACAGTATATTCAAAGATATCAATTAAATTAATTCAATTGATTGTCCATTCCCTCGCATCATTAATCCCCCTTTGTGCTTTGGGTCATTGTGACGACGGCTGGCGTGCGTGTGTGTGTGTGTGTGACCTTGTTGATGATGCGGCTGTTGTGTGTGTGTGTGTGTGTGTGTGTGTGTGTGTGTGTGTGTGTGTGTGTGTGTGTGTGTGTGTGCGCTGACCTTGTTGATGATGCGGCTGGAGAAGAAGGAGGGCGTTTTCTCCCGGTGGGTGTGGAAGTTCAGCGCCATCAGGGCATCCGGGCCCACCGAGAAATAGTTATTCATGGACAGCACCTGAGGAGGCCAAGCACAGAGGACTAGTACCAGCTGGCTCTGATTCAACAGATGCCTGTTGAACTGACTAAAGTAATTATGTTTAGACTTGAGAAACACTCGAGAATGCAGAAACCAATATAAAAAAATGCCTGGACCAGCCTTTTTGCTGGTTTTGAAAAGGAGGTGAAAAGCCAGTCAACACTTCCCCTAATTTTAACAGAATGATGGCCAGAGTGCTACTAAAGGTCTCTGTGAATGACTTGTGCTTCTGTTCGTGCAACACTAACCTTTGGTTTCCTAAGGAAGTGGCCTTTAGAGGCAACTTGAACTTTCCATCTGCAAAGGTGGCGACAGACAAAGCAACAGTTACAGTTTGTTATGTCTGAGGGCAAACAAAAACACCAAAGTTCATACAAATATCCTCATCCACACAGCTAAGCAAATCCCACAAATGTCATCCAGTGGGCATAACTAGTCACCAAATTTGAGGGATTGAGGCGTCAAAGGTGTTTGCTATACCTGTCCATCTTCACCACCTCAGCTTCCAGAATGTTCCTCAGCACCTGCTCCACAGGGATCTCGCCCGCATACCCAGCCCCCCAGCCCAGGGAGTTAGACAGGTCATTTCCTGTGCCCAGGGGAAGGACCGTCACCCTCGGGATGAACTGGTCCTGACCCTGCACATCAAAATGGCAGATAAAAAAAGGGAGAGTTAAACAGAATGATTAGAATCACAAGACATTCTCAGAAGGATTTTCTTGTATATGTTAGCTTTGCTGCCTTAAAATCATCTCCGGTCACAGCTCATAGACAGACACTACATGCGGCAACCCGCATTCTGTAATCAACATGAAGTCTGCACAGAGCTGCCTTTCTGATGCAGGATATCCCAGTCATGCAGAGGGCTCACCTTGAGCTTCATGGTGTCGATGGCGTCCAGCACCCAGCCCACCGTCCCGTCCCCCCCGCACACCAGCACCCGCGCGCTGCCCGGGGGGAGCAGCGTGCACAGCTGCAGGGCTTTGGAGGGAGGCAGCTCGGACAGGTCAAACACCTGCAGCAGGAGAGGCCAGCGAGAACACACATCATTCTCCACAGACTATGACACACCATGGCTATCAGTGTGAAGTATGTGTGTGGTGTGCAAAAGAAGAGAAGTATTTGAGAGTGTGTGTTTGCCTGCGAGTTCAGGAGTAGCACAGATCACATTAACTTAAGTTACATCAACTATAAATGCAGAGGAACAAGATCACAAGTATCCTACATCCCACTCCTGCCATTAGCCAGATGGCCATTTCCACCCACTCTGACAAACAGCATTATGTAAACAGCCATTGTGTACTCTAGAGACTACAATGTCCTTATCACAGCAGAGGTTACAGAGACAGGCAGGCGGGGGTGGGGGGTAAGACCTGGACAGGGTTCAACAGGGTGCGGAACTCTCCCAGCAGGGCCTCGCCCATGTTGTTGCCACTGCGAGTGTTGGCCAACACCAGTACTGGAGTCCAGCCACTGCCACAGGCCACAGCCAGCTGCACATGGACATGGACATGGACACGGACACACACACACACACACACACACACACACACACACACACACACACACACACACAGAGAGAGGATGAAATTAAATTGTGTTCAGTTATTTTCATTAAAAAATCTATCTGAGCATAACTTGTGAAGGGTGCAGAATCTGCGGACTCGAAACTACTTCACAAACATAAACACACATGCAAAGTAGAATTAAAGGCAAAGGTTCCTCCATATGTAAATCTCAACACAGACCACTACAGAGCAATGACACCAGAGAACACATGCAAGCACTCCTGCTGAAAAGCACACCAAGGCTGAGGCCATACACATTTGCCCCCCCCCCCCCCCCCCCCCCAACACACACACACCTTGCTGTACTCCTCCGGGACTCTGCGCCGCAGCTTGTTGACGTGGTAGAGGTAGTGAGGGGGGATGATGAGACAGCGGAACTCCCCGAGGTCACAGCGGTCTCCGTCCTCCAGACTTGGCTTGCAGTCATCATGCACAATGGTCTGGCACCATACACACCTTCCAGGTCACACACACACACACACACACACACACACACACACACACACACACACAGATAGATAGATAGATAGATAGATAGATAGATAGAGATAGAGAGAGAGAGAGAGAGAAACATTTATATTTTGTTTTCAGATAAGTTAAGCACAAACTCTACAGATAAAACAGGAAGTGACCCACAGACTAGTACAGGTCAGTCACAAATCCATTATCCTAATTGCTGAAGAGAATATCTACAATTCCGTAGGATCAAATCTCTCTAATGCTGTCAGGGAACCTGTCAGAATAGCTTTTTAATAATACTCATGGCAGATTAATTTGTGGTTCTGCTTTAAGGCGCTTAACAGCAGGCCTGTCATTCTGAATGGTAGCATGCACACTTGCAGGGCAAAAACTTGATTGAATAGCTGCGCTGGACTAAGTCATGAGTACCTGTAGTCGCACAGCTTTGGCTGGGTGCCGCACTGCTGTTTGCAGACCGCACAGTGGCTGCAAAGGGGGACGTTTCCACGCACCCAACGATGGTTTACAGTTCCGTCCGACTGAGCCAGGGCCATAATCTCTTTGCATGGCATGGTGCGGTCGGCACGTCGTAGGCACTGCTCGTCCGCGCAGAGCCCGCAGGCGTCACAGAAGGCTCCCTGGAGGATGTGCTGAGAGCAGAGACCGCAATAGGTGGGCTTGTTGAAGAGATCCGTGCAATGCCATCCATGTTTGCTTTTGCGAGAGAAGTCCTTCATGTACACCTTCCGTTTGGAGCGCTGAATGCTGCACCACAGCGTGATGGCCACTGGTACCAGAACGGCCAATGAGGTCCAGATGAGGAGGGTCCACTCCTCCCGCGCCCCAGCGCTGTCAACCTGTCCGCCAACACTTTCCTCCTCTGCCTCCATCTGAACTATATGAGGGGAGTGTTCGCGATACTGTACACTTGCAATATTGTAAACACTGGAATTAACAATTAAAGCAATTTGAGGTGTTTAAATACAACAACGCTGTTAACATGTCGCTTTCTTAAATTGTTGGACAATGTTGTGCACTGGCGTGACAAAGTAGTTATTTCATTATGACAAACGAAACACTATCCAACGTTTTCATTCAAATGATAAATGAAGCATCCTGATGCTTCAACCCGCAGACACCGGCGAAATCCTGCACATAACATAGGTCTACACCAAAATCACAGTAAAATATATTTTCCGTTTGAATACACTGAAAACAGCAAATTTGATGGTGTTAGCTAATGGTGTAATACGCATTCTCTATAATGGGTAACGTTAACAGTTCATCTCCATTAGCTAGTCATCCTGGGCTGTCCTCACCATCACCTCCGCTAAACCCAGACGAAATCCCGACAAAAACATGAGCACCACTGAAATACTTGACAACATCTGCTTCCCTAGAGTATATAGAATACTGTATTTCTATAAAACAGTCTGTAAACATGAAACACCAGCGCGTAGGCGTCGCCCATTGCTAACCGACTTGCTTCCTCTCCGACATGCTAACCACTGGGCGGAAACGGAAATGATGACGTAGTTTGTTTACGCTCATCTGTGTCATCTGTAAGTTCTGCCCACATGCATCAGAACCTGAAAAAAATGGCAACAGGCTAATCTCATGCTGCATGTAGGGACGTGCAACAGAGAATGGGATTGATATAGGCTGTTATAGCTGCCGCAGCCATAACCGCTCTTCGTGTGAAATATTAGACCTACACAGAAAAGAAAAAGTGCATGTTCTATGCTGCGCAGTGCGCACACCAATTCTAAGCCTTATGGCACTATAGCCACTCAGATGCTTGCTGAAAACATTGTCCATTCCCATGAATTTGTTATAGGGCTATTCTGTAAGGTTAGAATTTGCATCATGCACGCAGCACTTTAAAAGCGTTCATCATAAAACCAGAACTCCTCTGCCTCTGTTGTCAAACAGATAGGACTCTAAATGAGAATGATTTAGGTTAGGCTGTGTCACCAGTGTTCAAACTGAAGAGTGCATGTTTACTACTTGGACAGTAGGCTAGCCGAGGCTATTCTGCTGATTTGGTCATGAGGATGAGGATTTCAAAGGCCTATAGCCGTTTAGAACCAACATTGATAAATGACATGGTCCCACAAATTGTTAAACATGAAATTGTGTTTCTAGAATTATGCAACTCATTTTTCTTTTCAAAAAAGTTGCGACACTATAAAAACAGAAGATAATTATTTGTGAATCATGTAAACTTTAATTGAAAATAGTGCAATAAGCATTCAACTGTTAAAAAAACAGACAATTTATTGCGTTTTGGAAATGTGTTCCATTTGAATTTGATGGCACATGTTTTTTAAAAAGTTGTGAGATGGATGGGCATATAGGCTAGGCCAGTGGTTTTCAAAGTGGGGGCCGCGATGGGGTGCCAGAATAAAAGCAATAAATAAATACATTTGAAAAAATGAAAATATACCTACACTATGAGGGTTGTTATACGATGGCATTATAATAATTTGTCGCATATCTGAACATTATATTTTCCATGATAATGACTGGGAATAATAGTAGAGTGATAGCTCTCATATAGCAGAAAGCCCCAAATGCAATTTTTACACACTGTATGCTCCATCGCAAAATGCTTGTGGCTAAAATAATTATTAGGATTAGGTTAATGTATTTTTACATTTGCCGTAGTATTGTCGATAGGTTTAATAACACATCAAGGGGGTCCTTGGCCAGAACCTAGTGGTATTTGGGGGGCCTTGGAAAAGTTTGGGAACCCCTGGGCTAGGCTACCACTGTGTTGCATCACCTTTGTTAACGTCTGGGAGCTGAGGAGACCAGCTGCTGGAGTTTTCAGAATGAAATGATGAATCCTGATATATCATTTCAGCCACTCAACAGTCCGAGGCCTGACCACTTTGTTTTGTTTCCCTTGTCATGAGAAGGGCAAATGTGACGGGTCTGGACTGCAGGTTATTTTAGCACCTGGACTCGTCTACTGTGGAGCCATTGATTGTACCCATGTGATCCTCTGCAATCTGACCCATCTGATCTGTCTTTTTCTCCAAACTGCTTTATTTTATTTTATTTTTTTATTATTTATTGCAGGCATCATTGCTGCTCAGTGCAAACACACCACACACATGCAACAACATAAATCTTCAGTTTGATACAGCATACCATTTTTACATAATAACAATGATTCATTTCATTTGCACATTATGAGAAATTTGCATTTCTTTTGCAATATATCCAAAGTTTGGATGTCGTATTTTACAAAACTGCATTTGGGAAATTTACAATGGAACTGTATTTACAACTGCATTTACAATGGAAATTCTCTGAGGTTATGATTCAACTGCTTGTTTGGCTTCACAGATCGCAAGAGAAAGCAAGGTAGGCTATGCAATGTCAAATTACCAAATGTAGACGTTTTTATCTTTCATTGACATTGCTCATAATGGATCTTATCATGATGCAGTATATGAATGTGTGACAAACTCAATACCACAGAGCAACATAAATATTTGGTATAATTGAAGCAGTATACTTGTGACAGAGAGTATAAGTCCAAAGGTCTAGATATGAATTTCACTTGGAATTTCAGACACAATCCACATTCCATTTGATGTGTCAGCAGTTGAGGATTTGCTGATCCTCACATGTTTAGACCTTCTGGTCTTGTGTCATGTTGTTTGTTTTGGTATCTATGATCTTTTGTTTATTTACTGGTTTAAATGTGGCTAACCTTTGGCAAGTCCTGCCATTTATTTTGAGGAAAAGAGACATTCCTTGCCTATTCAAAGCAGGCAACACAGCACGACACAACACTCATAGACAGAATAAGCCACTAAGAAGATTTGCTTGATCACTTCTGTTTCATTGTTTCACACAGAGGAATAACAGGGGAAAACAGGCAATCTAACAACATTTCTACAGATCAGGCTGTTAGCTCTGCTCTCATCGACTGTAAACTATAACTTGATTAGACCCAAAACTGGCATATCTCAGTACGGTAAGTCACTACATTAAATTGTCCATGACTTATAAATTGTAATCTTAGTTGTGTCACATGTATCATCTTGAGTCTAGACAGGTATCTTGTCAGGCTTACAGGTCAGGGGGACATGTCAGGGTAAGCCAAAATGGGCTACACTATAGGCCTACACGGTGCAATTGTGCCCTGTCTACTGCCCTACTGAAGTTTATGATGTTGAATTGTGTTTCCTTGTTTTTACAGCGTGATAGTGACAGTTATAAAGTATTTACAGATGATCAAAATGTATGACTCACTGCAGCAGCTTACAAAGACAAAAATGCCTTGCTATAAATGCATTCGGGGGGGCATTCGTGCGCCCCCTTGTGGCTCTTAGAGCAATTCGAGGGTGCGAATTTAATGGAATTTTAATCTCGTGTCCAGATGTTCAGCACGCTTCTTCTATAATGTCCTATAATGTCCTAGGCCTATTGCTATATAAGATTTTACAATGAAAGAAAATAGTCCCAAACAACTAAAGATGTGCATCATAGCCATATTACGCCAAATTGTCTTAAAATAAACGAAAGTTTTGATGCGCGTGGTTGTTACCTACACAGATGCTTTAGCAGCTGTGTCAATTTCAGTGATTGATGACGCAGGAGCTAAACCTAGGCTACTTCCTACCTATTCCTAACATCTTTTCAGTGCAGAGGTTGCGCCGACAGGAGAGACAACGCGAAAAATGAAGTTTGTGGCTTATCTTTTTTGTTTGGTCCTTCTGACCTCACTGACGGGTAAGTAGCCTAATTTAAAAGGTAACATTACATTTGCAAATTACATTGACAGGCTATATACATTCCTAATCAAAGCGTGTAAATATTTCTGAAAATAATAATAATACATCTTTTTTAAATGTAAGGTTAAGTTGTCATACTGTAAACATTAAATAAAAGAAGAATACCTGATCTGTAGTGCATATGCTGAGTCATATGGAGAGTTTTTAAAATGATTCATACGATGCAGAAAGGAATCCAGTGAGTCGCTACACCTAAACCAAATGCGTTCATAATGATAGATGAAAACTAATTTCCTTTTAAAGGATCCAGTGATGTTTTTAGAGCTGTTATTGCATGGAAAGTAGATTTTAAATATTTTTCTGTTTGTTTAGTAAAGAAATGGTCTATTTAATGTATCATATTTCAGTGATCTCAGAACTGATTTATGGGATAATGTGAATTGTATTTGTATTTTGCATTGATTTTTGCAAGACACTTGTATTTTGCACTGTTTTTGCAAAACAGTTTTGCAACACTGATTTTTGCAAAACATACTAATGATGCAGGCTACTTTGCATAAAAACTGGACACAGGAGTGCAGCAGCATATTTGCTAAACAAATGTGTAGGCTGGCGTGCCACGTTGCCGTGTGAGTGCTGGCTGTATTGACTGAGGCCAGTTCATTTTCATACCCCCTTGCAGGTTGGCCCTCAGGGTCACGTGTGCGCCCAGGCAGACTCCCTGGGGAGAGGGGGGAATGAATGGGCACTTTGTTGCTCCCTCGAAAAACAGCCTCTAATGGCATTCTGGTCAGAGACGCACAGAGGGGTGTGTGTGTGTGTGTGTGTGTGTGTGAGGGTGAGAGAGAGAGAGAGTGTGAGTGAATGAGTGAGAGAGAGAGAGAGTGAGAGAGACCAAGAGAGAGTGAGAGTGAGAAAGTGAAGAGAGAGAAAGAAAAAGAGAGGAAGAGAGAGAGAGAGAGGGAGGGAGGAGAGACGTACCTCTGGCTTTGGCTCACACAAGAGTGTGAAATGAACATACAGAAGAAAGGATGTTGAGACAAAGACAGAGCTAGAAAAAAGATTGATGGGGACAAAGACAGAGTTAGAAAAAAAGATTGAAGATTGACGTCTGAGAGTAAAGCAGGCAAAAGGCATAAATACATTCTGCTGAGATGCTCTTTGTTGTGAATACTCTAATATCAATAAATATTATTTTAATTATTTCCTCTAGTTTCTTATTGGTATAATACACATTATGCACACATGGAATCTTTGTTCCCGCCCGCTAAATCTGAAATCAATAATTTATTTGGCCTCATAATATGAAAGCCCAATTGATGGATGACCATCAGAAAACCCTCTTAATAAATGTCATCAAGAATTTATACTAATACCATTCAAGAGGCTACAAATCATATCTCCATAATAATTGGCTCATTAATGGCAAGCTGTAGCCATGTAGCACATGAAAAAATGCAAACAGAATATGGGCCAGTGGGTTTCATGAGGAAAATATAAAAGTGGCACATTTCACAAAGACAAAACATGCTCTCCATTCCCCAGCAGATGCATCTCCAGTCATCAAAGAGAGCTTAGCCAAGCAGCTTCTCCGCACCAAGAGGCAGAAGGCTGGACACCCTGATGAGCCGATGAGGGTGGGGTCATGCAGCAGGACAAGTTGTCTCTGACTGAAAATGTGAAAGATACACAGCAGCTATATATCAGCCTCAGTCTGTCTGGGATAGACTATTGATGCCTTCATGATTGATCCCTATATGATGTCATAAATATCCCTTTAAATAATGATGGTTGCATAGGCTAGTGTTCTTAAATGTGTGAAGTCATCATCACCCTCAACCCGACTCTCTTTCTCTCTCTCAATTCAATTCAATTCAATTCAAGAATGCTTTATTGGCATGATGACAAGCTCACTTATATTTCCAAAGCAGTTATACAATAAATCTGAACACATACATGTCAGTAGATTTTCATAAGATAAATAAATAGGTAAAAGTAAAATAAAATGCAGTATATATGATGCAGTGTGTGTGTGTGTGTGTGTCTCTCTCTCTCTCTCTCTCTCTCTCTCTCTCTCTCTCTCTCTCTCTCTCTCAGGAACACATGTTGCATATGCAGAGACTGGAGCAGAGGGCCCGCGAGACTAACCTGGAACACTGGCTCAACCCTCACTGCTTCCCACGCTGTGACCGCAACTATGGCTACCCAGTCTAAGCGTCTGATCTCAGTGCGTCTTAACTCCAAACATTTCCTGTAGCAATAGTTACTCAGTTACAGGGAAATCTATCATTACTGAAAATAAATGGAATAGGGAAAGCAGGTTATATTGAGGGTCAACACTGTGTATGTTAAGAAATTGAATTACAGCAGTTATAGGCTATTATTTTCCTGTACTGTAATTTACAGCGGCGAAAACGACGACGACTGGAGCCAATGTAACGATAGATGATGCTGACGGAAAGGAGAGAGATGAAGTCTGGAGACAGTCACCTGACTCATTGAGATGTCCGCTGACGGCCTCTACGGGGAATTTGCAATCCTTAAATAAATATGGGTCAACTTTTGTCATCAGCTAGCCTTTAACATTTGCAGATAGGCCGTATTGGCTCTTGATGCAATAGACCTTCAATTCTGTATTTAGTCTTATTTTTTCCTTTCTTTTTTTTCTACTCAAAATAAAAGCATACATTGGTTTAATAAAAGCATATTAGAAAAAATATGAATTCATTCAGCGTGTGTTCCACATTTGGGTGCTTGGGTTTTAAGAAAGGACAAAGGCTAGCCTGTAGGTCAAGGTTTTTGTATTTGAAGATGAAAGAATATTAGAGAGTCTATTTGCCAGTTTACCGTCTCACCAGGTCCCGCATGAGAGTCTGTCAAACGTCCTGAATTTGCGAATAACTAAGAATAAATTGGAGGGCTGTAACTGAGCTAATAAGTTCATATATTATTTGTTAGGGTGGAGCAAAAAGAAAACTGAAACGTGCCAACCGGTCCTGTGTTGCATTTCCCGTGCAATGACGTTGCCGTTTATCATAGGAAATAAAATCGAAAACGCCCACAGTTCATTTTACAGCAATGTGTCAGTTTAGTTTGCAAGCAGTTCCTCAATCTTACTTTGAAGTAATTATCCTCCAATGTTATTTAAATCCTTGTTGCCGAGCAAAAGCAGCTCATCACAACATTCCAAAACGTAGAATAATTAGGCCTGTGCCTATGTTGCTTTTATTTTATGAGTAGCCTAATTTACGCCTTTAAAATCTTTTTGAGCTATGAGTTGGCAAGTTTCTACCGAGCCAGTTGCTTAAAAAAAAGTCTCCATCTCTTAAAATGGTAATTTAATCGCCTTCAAACATTAAATCTCAACTGACAAACTGTTGCTATTTTGATCATTTCTGATGTGTAAATATATTTCTTTATCAGCGAAATACGCAAGATTGTAAACTTGTCAAAAGGAGATGTGCATTTACAGAGCTAAATGGGCGCTGAACAAAGATCCTATGCTGCCATCCTTGTATTAGCTTACGTGTGTGCGTGGAACGACCAAGTATGACTGTTTTTTAAACTATAAAATAAGAATAATCATGATAAGAATAACCCAATATTTGACTTCAAATAGGCTGTAGGCCTAGTCCTTTATATTGACTCATGCGCTCGGCTATACAAAGTTCCCTGAAACCTGAGTCAAAAAAAGCAGTTTCAAATGAGTTTTGCGTGCCAGTTTACTCAAAGCTGAAAGCAAACTCACACATGCAGAAAATGTTGCAAGTTGAGTAACAGATACACACGTCATTGTTAGACTTGTTAGAGGGCACATCAGGCGATAGCAAGAAAATGTTCAATCGAATGGCCCTCAGCAAGATGAACATATTATACTGTAATTATACTGTAACTTATTAAAACTTCACATGTGCTGTATATGGCAGTTTTTGTATTTATACATTTCCAATGATATTTTTATAACTTGTGTTTGGACACTATGCGGAAGAGCCATTCTGATGCCGACGTGACATGGACACCATTAATGAGACTCACACACGCAGTAGCCTATGAATGTGATAAGACCAATTATTTCTTAAAATGTCCATGTGGGCAACCAAGTAATAAAAGCACCACTGATATACTGAGCTGCAAAGAGCCAAACATTTATGCAATTCGAAATTTCAAATAATCTTCACAAAATGACCAGCAAATTCAGGTGCTTAGGAGGGAATTACACACTCTCTACATAAATATATATATACATGTTGTATTTTTTTCAAAACGTGTCTTTCCTTCAATTCATTTGATTTGATCTCTTAATTAAATAGAGATAGAAGAGTTATGCACAAACACATAATCTGGTAAACCTTTTATATACATTATATGTAAAATTTGGAAATTATAGAGGACACTTTAAAGGACTGATTTGTGAAAACGAATATATGACCAGCCATGGCTTTTTTATCAAATCCAAGGTAACTCAATTTTTGTCCTTAAAGAATCCTTGGTCTGTGGTGCTCTCTTTGATAGTCACTGTGAGGAAGTTTGACGTCACGTCCGTGACCACCACCTTCTCCAGATTGCCAAGGCACGGGCTCCAGCAGCTCTCCTCCTCCGGCTCGTCCAGGAGGTGGGCCATGGGGATTCTGGCGATGAGGGTGGGCGGGCGCAGAACGGGCGTCTCCTCCGTCTGGTAGAGGCTGGGGTGTGGCAGGCGCTTTAAGTGCATGGGGGTCTGGTGGACCAGGTACTCCTTAGTCCTGCAGCCGGGAGCGTCCAGGCCCGGCTCGTGCGAGAGCGGGTGCAAGCTGCGGCCCGGAGTGCTGTAGTGCTGTTGGCTGCCGCCGGCTGGCGTGAGCCGCATGGGCTTTGGGGGGAAGCTGGGCTGCTGTCCCTGGAGTGGCCGGTGGGCCAGCTTCATCCCCCGCATCTCCGAGGCCCTGTCCAGGCCGTCGGCCAGCCCCAGTTTGGCCAGTTTGGAGGCGCCGCTGAACATCAGGGGCTCCTCGGCTCTCCTTTTGGCCAGGTCTCTAGGAGGGCCGCTGAGCAGGCCGTCTTTGAAGCGCAGCTTGGGCTTTGGGCCTCGTTTCTTTGGTAGGGTCGGGAAGCCGTCCGGCTTGGGTCGCAGGGGCGTCGGAGGAAGGCGGTGCTCCCGCGGGGGCTCCAGCGGCCGGACGCGCACACTCTCCCCTCGGTTGACGGTGCTGGGCGGGAAGATGGTGGGGACGACGGCTCGCAGGCCCTCTCGGGCTCTGGGCGTCACCGTGAGCTCTGGACTGGGGTAGGTCACACAGATGCCCCGGCTCGCCTCACTCCTGAACTCATAGGTTTTGCCTTTTTCCTTTGCTTGAGCCTGAAGACACAGAAATGTTTCCCATTATTGATAAGTAAACATATTTCTTGAATTTCCCCTTGGGGATCAATAAAGTATCTATCTATCTATCTATCTATCTATCTATCTATATTTCAAGATCTGCCCCATTATGGAGCAAAATGATACCAGAAATGCACAACAGTATTTCATTTATCATCATCATTGTGGCGTGGTAAGACATGTTGCACTTTAATGAAATACAAATCATTACATATTATTACAATGTAACACATGATTTAATTTTGGATTCATCAGTTTTAGTCTTCAGCTTCAGCTTCCAAAGCCCTCACATTAGCAGACATCAAAGGTAAGAGGTTATACAACTAAAATGTGAGTGAGTTCCTCAATAAAACAGGTGAAATTTGCCAGAGCAACAACAAACTGCAAAACCCCCTCACCAAAGACTGTGACTGAGCAAAGCCAAATTAATGATAAATAACTGGACTCAACAAGATTCTTCAGTCCTGATAGGCAAAAATGAAGTAAGTAAGTATTTTATTTACATAACTCAACCCACTGCGCTCCAAAGGAGTGATGGAAAATGGTGTGCCCTAGGCCTAAGAAGAACAGGCAAATGCATGACAAGGGTGGCATCGTTGACTTAACAACTGTCTTTTCATGCACAAGGATTCAATGTCTTGATAAAAAAAATATCTGACGAAATTGAGGTTGGACTGTTCCATCACAACACATGTGGGTGCAGTGAAGAGTCACTCAAGCTGTTTGTTTACATGCAACATTCTTGGAATGATGCCTAGAGACTGTGTTATCTGTGGTTGCTGTTGCCTTGCACCTAACTTAGCTGAAATTATCTTAAATCTAGTTCTGGATGAACAATAATAATTTACTCACCCGAAGAAGAAATGTCTTCGGTTTAGGTCCCCTCTTCTTTGGTCCGTAAAGCTCCCTCTCGCGTTCTCTGTAATGACAGGGTACGAACATTTGCATGTAACCCAGTCGACAGCAACCTGGTGTTCTAACGCATGCATGGTCTACGAGTTTTATTTCTGTACACTTCTGTGCATTTACCGTTCTTCAAACGCGACAAAGAGGCGGGAGTCCAAAATATTTTCTTCTGGTTCCCATGTGCTGTACCTAAGTGGGGGAAAGAGGATGTTTACATGGCACAATTATTCACCACTGCCATACATTTCAAGCTCTGTCCACCGCACGCCCGCCAGCTAGATTTGCAATCGTTGCCAGCTTGTTAACTGGGTTGGTTGCCAAGTCAGTTAGCACTAGCGGTAGCATGCGAGCTAGCGATACATTTGCCATCAGCCTGTGATTTAGTCTGGTGGTCTGTTACTTCGTCCATGCCGCCACACAGAGTTGGATATCCGCAAACGAAAAGCGAGCTGACGTGCAGAAACCGAGAGGGCCAGAGAGATAAGAGGCTAGCTGGCTAACGTTAGCAGCACTGACGTTACTTACTTCGGTGACCAGCCCTTCCATTTCACTAGGTACTCCATTCGACCCTACCGTCAGAAAAGGAAAAATAATACTTCGTTAGCGATGCAACATTGGCAGAATAAGTGCGCTCAAGCAAAACAACGACATGGCTATGTGTATACACCTACTCTTCGAATTCTCCGTTTGATGATAGATTCTGCTGCAAATACCCTCTCACCAACAGCCGACAGTTCCATGTTTACGTCTCCACACCGTTAGTTGGGTAGACAGCTTGGTAGCTTGCTGGATGGATATTTTTCTCTCCACTCGTTCAGAATTCCAGGCAGCCCATAATACTCATGGGCAGCAAAGACGTCACTACGTTCTTTAATATGTTGCCGAGGCAGCACTGTCGGTGGAACCGTTTAATGAAAGGCCATTGGCTTAGCTGTTGCTACGTGCTCGGGGTTGCTAAGTGAGAGGGAGGAGCGTCTTTGCTCAACATTCTTGACAGGAGGGAAAATGGGTTAGAGAAAAGCACGTTCGCAGTATTAGAGGTCTGGAAATTCAAACTATGTTCAGTCTGGAGCTCCGGATGTGTCCAATTATTATACAAATCTTGTTAAATTATTTGAGGCGTTTATTATATAATTTGTGGAATATTGTTTTTGGATATTCCCGTGGTGAAATTTCTGGCTCATCTCTGGGCTACCTGGAAACATATGACTATGAGAAAAAAATAAATTGTATGCTAGGTTATCGCTATTCTTCAACGCGGGGTAAAGACGCTCAATAGCCTAATAATTGGCAAATTTCAAGCTTAGACTATTGGAAGAAGAAAGTTCAGAAGTAGGCTAGCAGCATATATCCTAGTTTGGTGTTTTTTTATTGATAAGGTCAGAAGTAAATGGCACAAAATATCCACGCCAACAACCAGGCTCCAGCGTAGTTAGTCGAAACTTGACTCACAACAAGTTAAAATAGGCTACCTTAACATGCAAAAAAGTGAGGAAGGCAATATGCTACAAAACCATCTATGATAGCCTAAGATTTTAGGGACTGAGCTACATCTCAAGCTGAAATTAATGTAGTTGAATTGTAGGCTATGCTATAGGGATATTATGTATTTATTTTTCGATCGAGTCGTCCAGTGAGCAAACCAGTGATCGAGTGTATTTGAATTTAGCTAGCCATCATAATTTAATCTAGCCTCATCCCATTTACCACAGACAGAATTTCATAGGAAATATGAACAGGCAAGTGACGACAAGTAGCCCAGACAATCCTCTTTTAGCTTTTTTAATGACGCGTTAAGCCTATGACAGGGAAGGAAAATATCCGTTTACTTGTAAATGCTATCACTGCCACTTTTGGATTATCTTATTACCTATTTTAGATCACACTGGTGAGGATATGCATGAAAGTATTGCAAGGAAAGCTATTGGCAGAAAGAACAAACAAAGACCTCCTAATCAATAATCTCTGTAGAAAACAAAAATAGCCTCGTGTATAGTCATAGCCTATAATAATGACGACGACGACAACAACAACATAATAATAATAGTAATAAGCCTAATAATAACAATAATAGGTTAATAATAACAACAATGAGAATGATGATATAATAATGATAATAATAACAGTGATAATAATGATAATAGGCTACACTATTCAAACAGTTTTCACAGGCTCTCTGAAAAACAATTTGATAAGATCAAAAGAATAAAAAAAATTCTTTGTCCCTCTCGCATATTAGGCCTATCTAAAATAATTGTAGCTCTTATTTTCAGTAATATTGCAATGTGACTAGCCTATATTAGACCTTCCACGGATTCGAATTCTCAGGTGGTCCTATGGAATGGAATTGGTCTAGATATCAATACCTTTTTAGTCCTTAATAGGCTTATAGCCTAACAATAACAATAATAGCCTATAGCCTGTAAAAACAACATGATAATAGTCTATTACGTTAAAATATCATAATAGCCTATAGCCTATTTCATTTTGGCACAATAATAATTATAGTAGCCTGCTATAGCTGAATTTGTAAAGCAAACCATTTAAAATAGGCTACATTTTACATAGGCTTTCAGGGCCAATTAGTGAGGTTATTTCCAAACAAACTTTTGCAAAACGAGCAATTTAAGGCAGAATAAATAAGTTTACATCACAAAGTTTAGAATGCACCTGGCAATAGCAAAGAAATGTATATAGCATATGTTGGCACATTTTGTTAATCATTATTCTTTTGCGACAGTGAAACATTACATGCATGCAACATTATGCTATCGCAATTGCGAAATTTTTATATAAAATTAGAGAGAAAAGTAACCAGTGGTGAGACTATTTTTAAGACCTCCTAAATTTGTAACTTGTAACCTAAAAAAAACAACACGTTTTTGCAAGAGACGGATAAGTTCGAAAACGCACATAAGGCGATATCATTTTATGTTGACGATACTCTGGATGAAGTAAGTGTAGACTATTTCAGAAGATTATATAGGTAAGCTATTTGACTAGCCTAGTCATGTATTTTGAAAGATAGGCTATATTTATTGTTACATTACACCCTTTGTTGAAATAAATAGGTCTAGGAATAATAAACTCTCTCAAATGGGTCGTTGAACATGTTCATATAGTCAAAGGTAGCCAATCTATTTTGTCTTCAATAATTGGTAAGCAATGTCATTAACATGAACCTGCAACGTCGAAACTCGAAAGACAAAGGAACGTCGTGTACTATATCGCCAAGCTCGAATAAACACCTTTCCATATAGGCCTATGTCTGATTGTTTTGTAGGGCTAACAGTGTTTAACTGCATATTGTATAACCTACTTGTATGCGTTGGGTGATTTGTTTTGTCATATGCAGGGGCACAATTAAGGTAATGCTTTTCGTGCATAGTCAACTGGGGTGGCGAGCGGCGGGACTCCTTTTATGGTGTGGTACGCTATTGGTTTCAGCACGTCTGCAGTGCAGTACTGGTTACAGCCGTATATGGGTGCGCGGTCGACATGTTAGAAGATTATTGGTTCGCTAGTTTCTGGGCAACCGCCATTACACGCAGCCTGCAAGCAAAGCAAAGCATAGAGGAGCACGATTTATAAACGGAAATACACAACATCCGAGACCGTGAGCATAGAGCTGATGCCGCGCTCACTTGCTCTCAAGTCTCCCCTAGCCGTGCGCACGCACGCACGCACGCACTCTCTCTCTCACACACACACACACACACACACACACACACACACAGAGAGAGAGAGAGAGAGAGAGAGAGAGAGAGACGTATATGCACACACACACAAAGAGAGAGAGAGATAAATATATGGAGAGAGAGAGAGAGAGAGAGAGAGAGAGAGAGAGAGAGAGAGAGAGAACAGAGTCTCCATCGTCAACCGAACATCTGGATACCTTTGTAAACGACCAGCTCCGCTGTTCTAAGTCCACTGACCCATTTAAAGGATTTGGCCATTAACCACCGCACTTTGCTATTTATTCTTGCCATGCAGAGCAATTTATAGACATACATAATTCTGAAATAGGCATATATAATCCCTTATGCAAAATCCAATATCAAGATCAATGAGGTTCAAGTTCTTCTGAAGTTGATCGTCCATATGAAATTCATCGGCAGTTAATGCAAGGTTCACAGACTTTGACTAAACTGACTGTTACAAATAAAATATTGTAGGCTATTAAATATTGTATCTGCACGGTTGTCTCCAGTATATGTGAGTTTGTCATTTTCCAGCCTCTGGACTTCATGACGCCTAAAACATTCCAGTTTCTGGATGCGGGCTTGGTGTCTCTGACCAATTTGAGATAGAAACTAGGAATATTCCAGGAAAAGAGTAATGCATGAAAATGAATGAAGATTGAGGAAGGTTGCGGTAAAGAAGGAAAGAAAGGGAAAGAAAGACGCAAAGTGAAATGAAACTCAGACCGAAAGAATGAGAGAGAAAGAAAGAAAGAAAGAGAGAGAGAAAGAAATAAAAATATATTTTAATTAATGCTCTATATATGAATTTAGACAAAGGCTAAGTAGACAATTTATGCAGCAGAGTTAGCCAACAATTTGAATTGTAGTTAATGCATATTTTTCTGATGACTTGAATGGCTCCTGTCTTATCCGAAAAGAAGTTCGCTTGCATTTTTATAATAGACACCCAATTTTGCGACTCAGAGGTTTCATAATGACGGTCTCTGCGGGTCTTACGATCGCAGCAAAGCTGGATAGGCTATTCGAGACAGCCATTTTCTCTCGTCTCCGAGCAGAATAACCTACTTATCAAATGCAGTTGCGCGACTGTTGCGAGATAGGAAATGGTCGATGAGCTTGCTCTGTGGTGGTTGCGCGCCTTCGTCACAGTCCACTGCCCATGTCTTAAGGCATTTTCGATTTTAGACAGCATCTTGACAGTTTGGTTACGACGAGGACATCGCTGTCGTCCGCCATGTTAGTTTGTTATACTACAGTAATTCGAGGTTACCAAATCATGAAGCCTCATTTGGTTTATCCAACCAAGAAGTTTGAAGTAGCCCTGCCAATAATCTATAGACTGGAGTTAGGCTATGGGTGCTATAGCCTACTGTAAAATACTTAACAAGACCACCAGTTAGGCTATGGGTGCTATAGCCTACTGTAAAATACTTAACAAGCCCACCACCTCTCAGCCAGTGTAGCATAAAAAATGAACTGAGTTTGCATTTTTACTGTCATGTCTTTTCAAAGTCTAACACGTTTTAGTAGTTATCTTAGGCTACTTTATGGTCGTTGTGAATGCGCAGATTTCTTGGGAGAGTATTATATAGGCTTCTACAAGTGGTCGATGGCTTAGGCTATGTAGAATTATACAACCAATAGAGTAACATGCTGAATTAACTGGATTGTTTAACTGGAGACGTCTTCGCGTGAATTCTTGCAGATGTCCATTTTCTTTCTAAATGAATTTTGCGGTCAGTGTGCATGTCATTGGTTCATCATCACGAAGCAAAGTTGCAAGGCATTTGACGGACAGCAAATGGTCTTGTCTGTATACTTACCATGTATGCTCACGTCCGAGAACCAAATGTTATTTATTTCATGCATGCAACAGGTTGATTTTCGGGGGAACTTTTTCACTTCCACATGGATCAAGTAATTCAATAGACCAGTCATAAGTGATTAAGTTATGAAGATTTATAAAGCTCTTGGCGGCTTTAGAATTATTCAAACAGCATAGGTTACTTTCATGTAATGATAGTATAGGCTATTTCATCTTTATAACATTTTAATTAAGCTATAGCCAACTGCTTTTATTTTAGGCTGCAACTTGAACCCTGCTCATTTGAAACAACATTATTTTGGTAGCATTTCAATTTAAGCAGATTTTGTACAGTATTATAGGATTTTACAATTACATTTTTGCAACATGCCTGGCATATGATAAGTGTGGTAAATAAGTGTGTTAGAGATATAGAGAATAGAATCTTTATGACCAATAAGAGAGTTTTCCCGGCAAGCCATCCGCTTCTGCGCGGAAACCCACAGATCCAATCAGAATTTTCGAAGGAGGCCGCCAATAATTTTTTTTAATTCTGAATACAGCATTCAAACAACATCATACTATCAGTTCAAGGTTTCCTGGTTTGGACGTACCACAGTCCTTCACATACACACACACACAGGACGCTCGCACAAAGACAGAAATACATCTGAATAGGTACTGTCAAGGTGGACACATGCAGTGTAGCAATAGACATTGTCCAGAGACAAAATTGTTTTTAAATGTATTTATTGCAAATGATTTTGCAGAGGGAATGCAACTGTTATTTGTCAACAGAATTGACCTCTTCCCAGCCAGAAGCACAATTCCTCTGAATTAAGTGTTGACAACCGTCATGGCCAGAAAATGGGAACAATGTGGTAGCGTACACGCTCCAGTGAGGAACACAAAAGTCTAACCTTTGCCTTTGAAGATCTACAAAGGTCCACGCAGGGACACAGAAAGCATCAACATGGCAATATGTCGATATTGAAGCTAAGCAGTGTACATAACAAGGTTTTGACATTGCAGACCCTGTAAAAGGGCCTTGGACAATACACTCCAAGCAACAGAACGCACAGTTTATGTTAAGCCTATGCTTTATGTTTATCTTTCAAAGTCAAGTTAAGGCACTGTTACTACTTGAGTTAAACTGACTGTTTACAGACAACAACAAAAGCAGACATGTTATAGGGAGTAACACTGCTTTGAAATTCACAGATCCAGCTTTAGCAAACTGTAGTTGTAGCATATTAGCAATGCAATGGACAACAATTCTGAAATTCGAAGCTTTCAATATTTTTTATAAAAGAAAAATTAAATACAAAAAATATGGTAATACAATGCTCTCTAGCTTGGGGGGTCAATGGAAGCATCTAGTTTCAGGTTAAACACAGTTTTGTGCACTCCTGCATCTAATATAGCTGTTCATCTACCAAGTGAGCTGCTGAGCTGAACCATTTAAAATATCCACTTTAAATCATCCATTCCTTAACCTTTGAAGAACAGTGCAAAGTGCGTTTAGATACCACGGCCCTTCACATTAACTTGTGCATCTGACAAGATGTCATAATTCCATGGTTTCTCACTGCTTGATCTGTCCATGCAACACAAAGCTTTCAGGTTTCATCTCTAACCTGCATCTTGACTGCCCAAAACTGCACATATGCAAGTAGCTGCACACAACCACTCTCTCTCTCTCTCTCTCTCTCTCTCTCTCACACACACACACACAAAAAGACAGAATGATTGAAGCAATCCATCTTGCTCTTGTCATGATCACTTCTGATACAACAATTCAACACAAAAAGGAGTTAAGATACAAATGATACACAACTCTTTGCATGAGTAAGTGCTTGATGTTTAGATTGCACCTCCAACAGACTAACCAATAAGGAGATGGGCCATGATTAAAAAACAACCACTTTTTTTCAGTTATCTACATTGTGATTACCGGCAGGGTGAATTTAAAAATTAATCAGTATAAACCCCGAAGTATGAAGACAGGATTCTTAGATTATAATCAAAAGCTTCTGAAAATATCTCAATAATTCTTCTCAGGAATTCAAGGCCAATATACATTTGTACATTATTCACAAAATCAGTCAGTAGTCTTCTAGTCCTGAAATCCATATCTCAAACTGTAACATATTCCTTAAAAGTCACAGTGAGACAATTGGTTGTGACATCAGTGATGATTATGTTCCCAAGGAAAGGCTTAAAAGCAGCAGCGGTATCCTCCACTGTTGGCCCTGATGCCAGCGCTGAGGTGGACGGCACCCCTGGAGTTACTGACCCCGGCTCCAGTCCCTCTGGAGTAGCCGCCTGGGTCTTTGCCGTCCCATTTCTCTCCTCCCTGGATCGCACGCAGCTCAAGTCTATCGGCTCCTCGGGGTTGGAGTCCTGAAAGGTAAAGTCATGCCCGTTGCTGGGATACTGGTGGCCAGTTAGATCCACGGAATGGCTCTGTGTGGGAGAGGTCACGCTGTTTGGAGCGCTGATGCTCCGGGAGCTCAGGAACTTTTTCCCTTCACCATGGTCCTCGCTGTGTTCCGAGTGGCGCCGCTTATTAGACAAAGACAACTTTTGGGGGGTCTCCGAATAAGTTCCGTTCTGGCACGACGCAACCTTGCTCTGGAACAGCCAAGGGCTTGTACTGGGCTTAGTGGTCAACTGTAGTGGCTGATCCTCCGAGGGTTTGTGTTCACCCTTGGCCCTTTGTGATTCATTCGTTTCCACGGACACTGGCTTGTCTGCTAAAGAGTCTTTCTGTGTGGACAGGCCGTTGACCGTCCCAGAGGCACGGCTCTCGTGACTCTTCTCCTTACTGTCCTTTTTATGAATATGGTCTGACCCGTGCCTCTGCATAGCCTTCTTCTTCTCCGTCAAGTTCTCCGTGGCCAGTCTGTCAGTGTCTCCCTCCCCGTTCTTAATGCGGGCGGCCTGGGTGCCGTTCTCCATGTACTTACTCATGACAATGACAATGCGTCCATTTTTGTTTTTATTTTTTACAATCTTCAGCTTGCTGCTAATTCCATTGGGGGGTGGATCCTCCTTGGCGCACGAGTTCACCTCAGGCTCCTTGCCACCGTCCAGGCTTGCAGGAAGCTTTTTGAGCTCCATGGTTATGTCCTTCACTTTGCTCAGACACCCAGAGTCTTTGTCCTGAATCCACTTCGGTTTCAGGGGCGGGGGGAGACTCCAGCCCGTGCTGGGTGGTGGTGTCTCTGGCACTTTAGCCTTTTGGTACTGAGAGTCATACATTTTGGGATCAGGCTGGTAGTGGTGGTGCTTCTTGCTGTTGAGCTGGTAGTAGAACTTCTTCTTGCTGTTGGATTGCTGCTCTGCATGGCCCTCCTTGCTGTGCGGCTGATACTGGTGGTGCTTCTTGCTGTTGAGCTGGTACTGCTGTGTCTGCACGGGCTCCACTTTGTGCAGCTTGACATCGTCCAGGACTGTCTCCTGAAGGCCGGAAAGGACACTTGATCTTCGGGCAAAAGAGGGAAGCTGAAACAAAAAAACAGCAATCAGCCATGACAAATTCATTCACTTGTAATCTTTTTTTTTTGCATTAGGGCAAAATATTTCACCGCAAACTGTGTCTGAAGTGACAAACTATTGTCAGTGATCAGGGGGCAGTCCGTCTTTAACTTCATGTTGAGAGGTGCAAAAGGAGAGAGATCTTACCTGAACCAATAAGTGCTTTGGTTTCGGGCCTCTTTTGCGGTACCCTGTCAACTGTTCTTGTCGCTCCCTGTGAAAAAAACAGAACACCATCAATTGTTTGCCATGGCCTGGACAGCCCATTCACAGACAATTCATCAAATAAAATACACTGCCACTGGCCATTCAGTTAATAGCCTACTGCATAGCATAAAAATAGAGAAATATGAATATGTATGCTGACATTGACATATGGCTGCTTGCCTTAATGACAGTCCCAGTTAATGTTGGCTTGTAGAAATATTCAGAATATACATATTTTAGCCATAATGTCAGATCCTGATGATGTCACAAATAGAAAATGTGGTCAACATCAGTTATCGACATTAGTAGCACATGTCATGCCTAAGTCGTGAAAATAAAAGTCAATCCCTTAATTTCTTTCTGGTATCAAATCATAGCTGAAAGCTAATTAGCCCTACATGAGAATATGTCCTAAGGCCTGGGCTTCAACTCTCGAGGGAGCAGCCTGGGCCTAATTAGGCACAACAAAACCCCGTCTTGGCAAAGTTAATGTTGAAAACAGACACGGAGCAATGCACAAACTGTTACTCAGCTGTGCGTAGGAGGCAGGCCTAGTGGAAGTGTCAACATAGGTCTACTAGATAACAGTGTCAACATAGGTCTACTAGATAGATACTAGAGGACTCTCTCCTCTATGGAGCCGAGAATTCCCATAAGGAGATGTCCATGACAGGAGATCTGAAAAGTATTAGCTTAGGGCTTTGTCCACTTTGTCCAGTGGACCAACTAACCTGTCATCTCCAGCGTAAGTGGCTAACTGAACAATTCGCTGCACTGAAGGCCATGCAAACCATTTTTTATTTAGAAAATTGGGTTCCTTGCATACCCCCCTTCCTCTGACATGATACAACAAAGCCCTGGTAACTAAAGATAAGATGCCTTTCACTTAAACATAACAAGAAAACAAACAGGTGTGCTCTCATGACATTATATTAGGGCTATTTCAAAAGGAGGATTATTCTGTCCTTTCACCTAAGAGAGCACTATTGGTTGCTAGGCTAAATAGGCCTACATCACTAAAAGTGTTATCCAGCATTTGTAAGGCCAATGCAGTTGCTTCCATGTGCAGGACATTTCATTTGACTGTTGTTACACTTCGTATTTAATTAATGATGAGGAATGCACGAGCTGCACCAAAGCTGCACCAGAGCCAGCACTATTTAAATTCAGTTCCATTTACTACACGCATGCGCATTCCCATCCCCTCGGCATGTGAGAGCGAGAGCGCACTAGAGCCGTAGCCTTGACAGCGTCACCCCCTCCTCCCTTGACTGTACAAGGTCAGTGCAAATAGTCGAGTCCGTGTGTCCGTCTCACCTGTTTTGGAAAGCGACAAGAAGCCGCGGGTCGAGAATGTTTTCCTCTGGCTCCCACGTGTTATATCTATTAAAAGAAAATGATGAACAGAATAAGAAAAGGGTAGAGAGGTAGAGAATATATGAGGGAGGGGGAGCACGAGAGCTAGGGAGAGAGGCAGAGGACCATGAAGCGCAACAATCGCTCTCGCAACCAACCAACCTACTGCGGCTGCTGTCATTTAAATGGTTAATGGATTGTTTAGAACCTATCAGAGCCCTTACGTGCAGCTTGTTTATGTGTGATAGCCTACTGAGTAGGCTTTATCACATGTCCGGCCGACATGTGCGTTGTACACATCAGCAAAGCACTAACGATGATGTAGGCTAATACACAATGCACATGGCGCCCGAATGAACATGTCGCCTACCGTTATATTTGAAGTTGCACGGTGTTATCGAAAAGTCATATTTTTAAGTGAAAAGGTTGCGACTGGCCTCGACAAAAGTACAGTGATGGCATTCCATAAATGCATACATGCGTGCACACATACACACACGCACACACACTGCAAATCCAGTAAATCCATGTCGCTGGTAGATGTTTTCTTGTGAACCCAAACATAATGAAATGCATTCAGTAAATAAAAAAAACTCAACAACTTACTTCGGAGACCAACCTCTCCACTTGACTAGGTACTCGAAACGACCCTGTAGAAATTATGACAGAGGGGTGTTAATTGGGGAGAAAAAAACTTTGGAAAACGTTCCTTCGACCTTTCCAAATTTTGTTATGGCTTATTGTATTTCCTTGTTGGAGGCACATACTAGACGATATATCAACGATAATGGCGCACATTGTACGCATTTAAAGTAGCAATCGCATTGATAGGCTGAAATATTGTGCATTTTCAAACCTTTCTAATCCGCTTCTTCTCGATGCTCTCCACCGCAAATACGTGCTCTCCCGCGGCGGGTAGCTCCATTTTCGATGCGCGCTTGCAAGGCTTGGTAAACGAAGGCTGGAATGGCTGTTCAAGCGACTCGATTATTACTTCCCTCCTCCTTGAAACAAAACATGTGTACGTTTTTGACTCCTCTTGGTCCCCCTCCTAGGATCGCGTCGCCAACCTCCTCTCTGAGAGTGAGACCGTGTGGACTGTGGAATAAGCTGTGGAAAACAGTTCATGCAAATAACCATTAGTGTGACGTCAGCTAGAGGAGGGAAGGTTCGAGGGTTGGAAGATGTAGTGTTTTTTTTTTATCGAAGTGATACGATTTTGTATTATAGGCAACCTTACCGAAGTCGATGAATCATCGTAATGGTAATGTTTTGATAAATCTAGTTACAAACTATCATTGAACCATACCAGGAAGACGTAAAGCTCAGTGAATATCTTTTTTTCATCATACACTGCAGTTCCCTCTTCAAATGGCTATTAAAACGTCAATGTAAACATTCATAGGACTCGCAATCTCCACGTATGGGCATTTTAGTCATTCCACCTAGTGCCGAAGTGTACCTGCATTAGGAAGTATAGGCTATACCTTGTAGAATAACTCTTCATTTTTGAAAACCTTCTGAGTATTGTTTCTAGGATAGGCCTATCATGTACACGTTGTTAATGTTGAGATTGCCCAAATGCACTAGAGTTTTGATAGTCTCTTTAATTGGTATTTTCCATGTATCTGTGATAGGCTACAGAATACCTAACCTTACAGGTAAGGCACCTATCTAGTATTCATGTGGACTGACAATTTAGAGTGAATTGGGGCTACAGTCTTATCTATACTGGCCGCTATCAAAACCTTAACCAGACGAATAATGCTCTTGGCCTGATTGTGGAGCAGTGGATTGAAGGATATGTAGGTCATATTAGTTGGTCTGTAAACCCACTGGCATTTCCTAAAGCGCGTTTATTTCTGCCATCTGAATCCTGACGGGCACCAGCTGGTTTAGCACTTGGCAATATGGCCTCAGTCGCAGCTTGGCGCATGAACACCTTGAGGCAATGTCCCTCCGATTAATTTCATACTGCGCGACGCACTTTCTACATATTCTATGAGGACAATGTCATTGCCTTATTATCAGCAAACTATAAAATTCAATCTGCTTAGTCTTTATGAGGCAAATAGGCTTGTCACCTATTTGTTAAACCTTGTCCGCTCACCGCTATCCTTCATACACGCATGCAAGACCAAACGGCGCCTACAATATTTGTTTATTTGTCAAAAGCCAAGTTTGTCTAGGATTTGCATGCCTGGACTCATGCACATGTGTTTGAATAGTAAGATGATGGAAAATAACCAACGACACGAAGAAGAACAATCCAGTTCTCAATAAAATTCAGCACTTTAGGGGTTAACGTACCACCGACTATTCAGGCGGCAACCCTCAGCCTATTGCAAACAGGCACGACTGCCTTTCCTTATAAGGTAATGCACAGAAAACGACTGTGAAATATCTGATCAAGTCTCTTTAACGGTCCAAACGACTTTGCATTTAATAGTTGCTTGTAGTAGGGTTGCGGTAGGGATATCATCTACAGTGATAGAATTCGGAAAATACGCAAACGATGGTATTCATGAGCTACGTCTTCCTTTAAAAAGACGCAGCTTGAAACTCGACGTCGCAGTGTTCCAGTGCAACAGAACAACACGTCGAAGAACTGTTCACTCATAGTGAAGGTTACAAAGTATAGACCATACAAAACTGGTCAAATATTAAATTTAATTATTAAGCTTGCAACATCATTGGAAACCAGTTCATCGAAACGAGTGTTTTCTCTTCACCTTTGAAATGAGCCTGTTGGTGATTAAAATAGCCCAATCAGCTGACATGTGCATTAAATGTATGAGATATAACCTTACACTGGTGCCATCGTTCTGTGTTTTTATGGCCAGGAGCAAAACGCAGCCTCTAATGGCGCTGTGGTAGACTATGGTAACACGGTTTCTAAAATGGACACCTCTGAAACTATTTCTTCACCACTCTACAGCAGGGTACTAAGCTCACGTGTATTGAGGTTTGACAGAACACAATGCACGTGCTTCTGTCACAACACTTTCACAGTGACTAAACATACATCTCACAAGGGGATAGCCGCCAAATAACAACAGCCCATCGTTCTCAGTCAGTATTTTTCCACATCAAAGTTGTCGATTTTCTAATGTCTTTTCTAAGACTGCAGGTAACAAAGAACGGTTATTTGCAAAAGAGGGTTGACAAGGTGTATGAGAGTGGTGAAGTAATGTTGGGTTTTAGGCGACAAATGAAAAATCTGTTTGTCATAGGTCAGATACGCATTGAGTCCTCGATACAGTTTGAGTAGCCTAATCAAAATGAGAAGTAACAACTCACACCAGAAATAGAGGGACATCACCTGTCTTCCATACCATTGCCAAGGGCTACCTGTTGGTCTTCCCCTTCTCTAAACCAACACATTTGCCTTCACTCTTTATCATAGGAATTAGTAAAGGGAGATAAGGTGTTTGCTCACAATATTTCATTTTCATTAATGATCACATTGTTTAATAAAGACCGCTATGTATGCAATGATAATGTGGATATTTATGATGTTAGACAATCTTCCGCGGTCATTTTCAAGAGGTGGTAAAATATCTTTAAAGGTAATGGTGTCTGTTGTTCATATGAGTTCCGATGCCGTGATCTGAGGAAGCTAGTCAAGACAACAATATTTTTTAAACTTTCTGTTCAGCCCGAAACAGTTCCACGTAACCAAGAAATAGTGTATATCGGCAAAATCCACTTGTCCACTTATGCACGAACAGTTTTAGCTACCATCCATGCGCACTCACAGCATTCGTTCGGCTGAGAAATTCCAGTCACTTCGAGAAACACTCTCTCTATAACTGCTAAAGAAAGCTTGTTATAACATTTCTTACAGTTTGTTTTTATATTTTTGGCTGGTTCATTTTAGGCTATAGCAAACTAAAATACTTTCTAAAACCAGTGAGAGAAACGCCAGTTAGAGACAGGTTATTTGTTTGGTGAGGTTTTGTGAGATTGTTGTGTTTGAGATGCTGATGTTATCACAATGATTGCATGTACCACACATTGAAACACTACTGAAAAGAGTATTGATAATTACAATTTTAATTGGTTGACAGGAGTCATGCATTCACATTCACTGATTTTGTGATTCTTGAGCAGTAGTTGATGTCAACAGGGAAAATGCAGGAGTATGAGGTTTGTAAAGGAAATCACTATAAAGTAGACACTCATGAAGTGAATTCTCATAAATGAAATCTCAAACCATGAGTAAAGTTCAAGTTCAAGTGAATCCTAAAATTCTTTGTAAAAGACTTTCATGACTCATGATAGTAGGAGTGAGGAATTAAGTGTTCACATTAAAATTATATCTGTAATATGATCTTGGACTGGGTATGGGGAACAGATTTTTTGGTTAATTTTTTTCCAGTGAATTACAACCACAGCACTGTCAAAGTGAGAGAAGAGGAAGAGCCTTATATTAACTTTTCTGAATGACCTCAGACATCTAGTCATGGGCATTTTGGACAGTATGGTATTTTCTTTCTTAAGTGGAATTAAATCTAAATGTACCTGAAGGAAAAGTGCTGTAATGAAGACTACGTCATGCTTATTCACTCATATGTTCATACATAATGTGTAGCCATTTTACTGCAGTAAGGTTTCCTTTTGACGCCAGTCCTCCTCTGATTGATACCCAGCCACTTGTTCAAATGAGTCAACCTTGTTTCTGTTTCTGTGTTGATGACCTAACCCCTGCTGCTGATATCAGTCTTGGTCAGCATAGGCATGGGGCATGGTGTTTTAACACAGGTAAAGCCCCTGACACAGCACAACACAAAACTGACAAGATGGTGGACATGATGAAGAGCACCACTCAGCTGAAAATGTGTTTATATGTATTTATTTTTTTCTCAAGAGGGCTGCTTTCTAGAGAAGCGAGGTGTTCTCTTCCAGGAAGCCGAAAGTTCTTTGGAATTGTCAGTGCTGCCTATAGCCCGGAATTACCCTTGTTTTCCCCCTCAATGTATTGCACATGTTTACTGGAAATATGCAATAAGATAGTGAGCTTTGTTCAAACGCCAGAATGGATCATTATCAAGAAATCTGGGTGCTTGTTGAGCTTGCTGGTTCTTAGTATTTGGTTGATTTGCTTTGGCAGTAGTCTTATCTGCTCTGCTTGTGGAAAACATTCTGTCTGAAGGATTCTTCAGCCTGATAAGATAAAAAAATCTTATTTGATAAATTTATGATATAATATCTTATGAAGTGTTTAGATTTGCTGAAAATCTATGCCTACCACAGGTTACCATATTATCTTAACATGTATGAATGATGTATAAATCATAACGGCAATGGCTATTTATCAACCAGACAAAGAGGATAGCAGTGGTTGTTTCACTGTGTCGAGTCGGGGAGAAAGACAGAGAGAGAGAGAGAGAGAGAGAGTAGTGCGGGGTGAGAGTAATCAGTGCAGGTTTCTCCATGGAGACTTTGCTCTGTGCGTCAGGATAGCTCATCTGGAAACGGAGTGACCATAAAGGCACTGGCGTCCTTGTGACTCACCAGCTTCACCTGGAGGGAATCTCAGTGCTCAGGGTTCATCAGTAGCAGGTAGGACTCATGACTATTGAACAATGGCCACGGGCACCGATGACTCACTGTGGAAAATTCTGCTTTATTTCCCACCCCCTCATACAAATGCACACTCTCATGCAATTCCTCTCTCTCTCTCTCTTTCTCTCTCTCTCTTTCTCTCTATCTCTCAGTACTTTGATGCAGACTCAGCCCGGTCTGATCCTCTTCAAAGGTTAATTATTGGGACTATTGACAGTGCTTTGGGCTTATTTGTGATTCCTCTTGACGTTTGCTCTCTTTCAGCTCCATATTAAATCAATTTCTCAGGAAAGACGTGTACTTGCCCTGGTGAAATCCCACTCTCACAGCTCCACTTACATGCAAGTGGACTATGGGCTTGGAGAATAAATTACATTAGCTGACTTATAATTCGAAAGATGGATTTAGGGTCCAATGTGAACATGTTTCTTCAGTGTCCAATGATAAAGCCCATTCAGTGTACCGGTAATTAGTTTACTCTGTAATCATATTTTGTTTTTAACATCAAATGAAAAGCATTTATTCTAGAAGCGCTGACGTATTAGTAGATTGCTGCTGAAGGACCTGTTTGTCAATGTGACACAATGATGTCACTATGATCAGTATGACAATGACCTTACCCTGTAATTTCACTTAAATTGAGGGAGACAGAAACTCAGAGTTACGGTTAGAGGACTGTAGAGTGAGAAGATAGAGTTAGAAGACTGTGTTAGAAAACTGTAGAGTTAAGGCCTATTCACACCAAGAACGATAACGATAACGATAACTATAACCATAACGATAAAAGCGTTCACTCTGAACAACGATAAACAAGTCTCTCCTTGTGTTAATGAATGTGACAGTTAAAATGTGATGGGTTCTGATTGGCTATTAGCTTTTTATCGTTCTGAAAATCACTCTGAAAGTGATCCCCAACGATATCGTTCTTCATGTCGTTATCATTATAGTTTATGTGTGAACGTCGTCATTCATATTAACAAGAACGATATTTATTTATAGTTAAATATTTATAGTTTATAGTTATCATTATCGTTCTTGGTGTGAATGGGCCTTTAGAAGACTATAGAGTTAGAAGACTATAGAGTTATAAAACTGCAGAGTTAGTGGACTGTACTCAGAGTTAAGGTTAGAGGACTGTAGAGTTAGAGGACTGTAGAGTTAGAAGACTAGCTCCAGACAAATAAAAAGGAAACTAAGAGAAACGCCCATCTGCTCTACTTGCCACCCAAGTGCACCACCACTCCCAGCCCCTGTAGCTATGAGTGCCATGGAGCCTCATGCTCAGTGTCACAGGCACAGTGGGAGTGGGAGACAGACAGAGAGAGAGAGAGAGAGAGAAGGAGAGAGAGAGAGAGAGAGTGAAGGAGAAAGTGTAGGGAGGAGAGAACGAGAGTGATTGGGGGTCTGGCTGAAATGTTAAGAGTGGCCTCCAGCCATGCCGACAGAGCTCGGCAGGGGGTGATTAGGCAGCGCCGCGGCGATGGTGGGTGTGACGTGGGCAGAAATAGCCGGGGATTATTAGCCAACACCATGATTAGTATCCGGCTCAATAACAAGCTTTTTATCGGTGAGGGGAAATGTACACAGGATGGATGCCCTCAGGCCTAGATTTTCAACGCCACGGAGTCTTGCCAAGCCAGCTGCCATGTTGTTACCAATGTATCTGAGACTCGTCACTTGTGTTTTTCATGATTATGCTTGCATGAGAACTAGATCCTTGGACACAAATGCAAATGCAGGCAACACACACACACAGACACAGACACACATGCGCGCTCACACACACACACACAAACACATACGCACACGCACGCTCACACACACACACAGACACACATACACACACGTGCACACACACACACACACACACACACACACACATGCTCATGCACACACAGACACACACATGCACACATACACAACACACAGAGACAGAGATAATTTGTGTGGCCTGTGTATTAGCTAAAATAACTGTTGACAGAGCAGTGAGTGAATTGTGTGTGCAGGGAGATGAATGGCCATTGTGCGCCGGCATTTTCTGGATCATTGGTCAGAAATGGACGTGCGGGTGTCATTGTCACCGCTGGAGTGGTGCACAGCTCAGGATCTTTCAGTGACCCGCTGGAGCTGACC
>NC_055965.1:4045011-4055011 GCF_018492685.1 Alosa sapidissima | reverse complement strand
AACAGCCATGGCTCTCTCTCCTCCTCATTATGTGGTGTTCTGAGCAACCTTTCGAAGACCAAATGACTGTTTCCTTTTTCTTTCACAACCCGCTGAAAACAAAGCGCACTTCCGTTCCTTTCTTCTCCACCCCCCCCCCCCCCCTCGTCTCCTTCCCTCCATTTTCCTTCTGCTTTCTCCCATCGGCCCTTCAAACGTGTATTTAAAACAAACTCACCCAACAATGAGAGCAGGAGAGAGAGAGAGAGAGAGAGAGAAAGGGCAAAAAGAGAAACGTGCCTCTCCCCTGTCGCCGTAATTATCCATCCTTCCACACACACACACAGGCCTTTTTATGAGGCTGACTTATGGCCGTGCCAAGGAGTCGGCTTCCCTCTCTCTCTCTCTCTCTCTCTCTCTCTCTCTCTCTTTTTTTTTTTTCTTCTTTTCACTCTCCTTTTTTCTCCCTCTCTTGTTGCACACACTCTCCTCATTTTCTTTCTCTCTTCCTCCCTCTCTTTTGCTTTCAACTGTTCTTCTCTCTCTTCCTCCCTCTCTCTTTCTCTCTCTTTCTCTCCCTCTCTTCTCTCTCTCTTTGAAAGTCTACCCACAGACACCGTTGGAGTGCCGTTGGTTTGGGTGGAGTGACCAGTTGAAAGCGCAGGGGGAGGTGGGGGACGTGAGTGAATGGCCGAAGCCTCACTGGCCTGTTTGTCTGTCTGTCTGTCCACTCCGACAGTCCTTGTGCCAGTCCGCCTCCCACCAGGCACCCCACCCCCCCCCCCCCCACCCCCAAGCCCCCTCTCTGTCCAGACGTCTCCTGGCCGGTCTCTAAAGAGTCTATAAATAGGGTCCTCCACCCACACCCTCGCCGTTGGAAGAAAGGGAAGATGGACAGTTACCAGCGCTGTTCCTGTCCGACACGCTCCACTGAAGTGCAGGCCCCCCCCCGCCCCCGCCTCAGACCACCGTTAAAATGATCGATTCCTGCGATCCATTTTTGTCATCGTTTTGTTCTTGTTGATTTCTACTCTCACTCTCGCCTCTCCGACTCGGACTCGGAGCGGCTGTTTCCACGGCCTGTGCGTCGGCCTCGTGGAGCGCCCGAGCGAGACTGTGAAAGATGTTACAACAGGTGGCGGTCCACTTCAGACGCACTGGTGATGACATGGACCATAACACTGGTCACTGGTTGGAGCCGTGTGATGATTTAGAGAGAGCACCAGGGCTTGCAGGCAGATGTCCAAGTGCGCATACCTAACCAAAGCGCACCCACCTATAATCAAGCGCTTGAGCACGCAGAACGCTGACCCAAAATAACAGGCTAAACACAATAGCCACCTCTGACTGAATAAAGGGCGCTTTCTACTGAGTGCAAACAAGTGTCTCCATACACAGGCACCGCACACACACCACACACACACTCTCTCTCTCTTTCTCTCTCTCTCACACACACAAACACACACACACACACACACACACACACACACACACACACACACACACACATTCAAACAAACCTATGTACAGAGGCTCACAGACAAACAGTGCCCATCACACACACACACACACACACACACACACACACACACACACACACACACAAACATTTATGATTTATTTCCATGAAACATGAAAAAACAGACACACTTATTCTTCAAACACACACACACACACACACACACACACACACACACACACACACACACACACACACACACACACACACATTTCCCTTCATCAAACAAACTTTCCTTCTCATTCTGTTCTGTCTCTCTCATTTCCACCCACAAGTGTGCGCACACACACACACACACACACTGGCCCCATCCTGCACACCTCACTTGAATGCACTCCCTGTATGGCAGCCAGCGGTGGTGCGTGGAGAGAGTGTGTGTGTGTGTGAGTGAGTGTGAGTGTGAGTGTAAGTGTGAATGTGTGTGTGTGTGTGTGTGTGTGTGTGTTGGGGAGGAGGGGGGGGGTGGATGGGGGCAGCATGACTGAGCCCTTGTGTGAGCGTCCAGGAGAGGAGTGGCGTGGAGGAGCAGCCCTGTAACCCAAGCCGGCTTTGGCACGGGACGCTGAGCGCTCATGCCGGGGCCTGTCACATCAATCTGAGCCCTCGCTGCTGCCGTCCATGCGCCCGCACACCAAAGGACAGCTCAGGCAGGGGGCTTCAATGTCAGCCAGTGCCTGCTCGTGTGTGTGTGTGTGTGTGTGTGTGTGTGTGTGTTTGTGTGTGTTTGCGTGTACACACATGTCTACGACACAGGAGATAGTGTGTGTGTGTTTTTGTGTGTGTATGTGTGTGTGTGTATGTTTTTGCGTGTGCACGCATATTCATGTGTCTGGATAGGAGAGTCTATTTGCGTGTGTGTATGTTTGTATGTGTTTGTGCATGTGTGCGTGTGTGTGCATGCATGTCCATGAAGGTGGAGAGGATAGTCTGTGTGTGTGTGTGTGTGTGTGTTTGTTTAACCCAGCCTTAACGTGTGGCAAGTCTGTGATTCTACCCCCATCCATACACTTACACTTCACTGATAGTGCATGGGATTGTTTCTGCTGACCACAGGTCAGTTGACCACAGTCTCAGGTGGAGTGTAATTTGATCAGTATGTTTTGAAAATATGAATTTACATGCATGTGTGGGTGCATACGGATATCTGTCTGTGTGTGTGTGAGAGTGTGTGTATGTGTGTGTGTGCGTGCGTGCGCACGTGTGTGTGTGTGGGGGGGGGCAACAGTGTGTCCATACGCTTGTGTTGTTTCCAGCAACTGGAGCCACAAGCCACTCGAGGGCCGCCTGGAGGAGGTGCTGTGCTGTGGGAGGGAGAAAGGGAGAGGAGGTGCTGTGGTGTAGGAGGGAGAAAGGGAGAGGAGGTGCTGTGGTGTGGGAGGGAGAAAAAGAGAGGAGGTGCTGTGGTGTAGGAGGGAGAAAGGGAGAGGAGGTGCTGTGCTGTGGGAGGGAGAAAGGGAGAGGAGGTGCTGTGGTGTGGGAGGGGAGGTGGGAGAAGCGCTCAAGCGTGAATTATGGATTTGGAAGGATTTGCTGCTAGAATACGGATGTGCAGAAATAGAGAGAAAGAGAGAGAGAGAGAGAGAGAGAGAGAGAGAGAGAGAGAAGAAAGGAGGAGGTAGGAAGGGAATGTGAGAAAGAAGGGACGGAGGGAGGGAAAAAGTTCTGGAACCAGAAAGAAAACACAGAGGGAAGGAAAGAGTCAAGGGACACACATAAACACAAACTGACCAGTTGTCTGAGTCATACTCTTCCTGTGGCTAGGCGCAAAGACAGAGCGAGAGCGATGGTTGACCACATGTTGAAGTGTGGGGATTTAAGAGGGTCATAAACGCCCGAGTCAGACTGCCTCATTGGCTCGCCTTGTCCGTCGTCATGGAAACCATCTCGCCTACCTCTCTGCCACACCCTCTCGCTCTCTCTCCCTAGTCCTATGGTAATTAGATGAAAGGTCTGGGTGCAGCGTACATGCTCTCTGCACACAGGCGGATGGACTGAGCAGGCACGCAGGTAACAGAGAGTGCTCAGCTCCCCTCCGCCCTCCAGGAGAGACGCACACAATGGATGGAGAGGGCTGAGTGGGAGTCAGGTGTGCTAACCCCCACCATCACCCTCAATCTCCTCTCCTCTACTCTCTCCCTCTTTTCCTCTCCTCTCATCTCCTCTCTGCTCTATCTCCCTCTTTTCCTCTCCTCTCATCTCCTCTCTGCTCTCTCTGTTCCTCTCCTCTATCTCTTTTCCTCTCTTCTCTCCTCTCATCTCCTCTCTTTCAGTTCCTCTCCTCTCTATCTCCCTCTTTTCCTCTCCTCTCATCTCCTCTCCTCTCTATTTCCCTCTTTCCCTCTCCTCTCTATCTCCCTCTTTTCCTCTCCTCTCCATCTCCCTCTTTCCCTCTCCTCTCCTCTCTATCTCCCTCTTTTCCTCTCCTCTCTATCTCCCTCTTTCCCTCTCCTCTCCTCTCTATCTCCCTCTTTTCCTCTCCTCTCTCTCTCCCTCTTTTCCTCTCCTCTCCTATCGTGGCTTTCGCTGTAGGCAGCATAATCCATCAGAGTGTCACGTGGAGTTTGAGGCAGAGCAGTGAAAAATGGAGAGGGCCCCAGCGCCGTGCTGAGAGCACCTTACGCGCCCGTGGGCTGCAGAGCAACACCCAGACACCACACATGACAGATAGTGGAATGGAAACGGCTCATAGTGAAACCCCAAGGCCTCCAGACCCAACCACCACAAAGGCTTGAATGCCATTTGCTCGTCTGTTTGGGTTTTATTATTGCCAAAGAAATCTACTGCTTAGACTCAATATCAAGTACAATATGATGAACCAAAAGGGTTTAACCTAAAACTGGATCAATGAAAGATCTTCTCACACGTCTCACACCTTTAATAAACAACGGCTGGAGGCTGTAAAACACTCAGGGAAAGCAGCATTTTTAATCTCCATGCCAGTGTGAGGAACCGCTTGTGGAAATGACGCATGACGCTTGCGGAGACGGTGCGTCATCGCTGTACCTTTCAGCAGGACAGAACAAACAGCCCCTCCGTGCCCTAGGTGCTCCTCAGGGGAAACGCTGAGTCATCCTGGCAGCACCGCACTGCTGATCCGCTGCGCCCATGCCCCTCATCTCCACCTGCGCACCGCGTAGCTGACATCATTTGGGGCAGTGTGCATATTAGACACAGTGACGACGAGGAAAGGAGAGCTGGAGGTGTTACGAGCGCCACTAGCATGGCACGTTACGGTCAAATGTAGGTTCTGTCAGAGTTCTTTCCATTTCCTTCCAGCAACTTTCGGTCGACTATTTCCGATATATACACACACACACACACACATTACATTACATTTAGCAGACGCTTCTTAACCAAAGTGACTTAGATATGACAGCTATATTACAAGGGATAACATTGTCCCCGGAGCAACTTGGGGTTAAGTGCCTTGCTCAAGGGCACAATGGTGGAAGCCGGGAATTGAACCGACAACTTTCAGGCTACTGCATGTTAGCCCAGCTCCTTAACCACTACACTACCACCGCCCTATTGAACACACACACACAGGGACATTGTTTTTACATATTATATTGAAACGTCTATCATTTTAGAGAACCCAGAGTCACGTTGTAATGTGTGTGTGTATGTGTGTGTGTGTGTGTGTGTGGATATGTTTGTGTTTGTCTTGCTTCAGATTAAGCAGCCACATAAACACAAATGCAAATTCTTCACATGTTTAAAGATTCAACGTTGACCTCGACACCTCTAGTAAGACTTGTTTGTCAGGATTTACTTAAATAGCAGGCCATAATTATAGGCTTATTTCATTCCAAGTGAATAATGGCATAGCCATTAGCAACATAAACATCAGTGGGTTGTTCTTGGCATGCAGTATTTTCTAGTATAGAAAATATACATACATATTTTCACATATACGTACATATTTTCTATAACATTATGTATTTTTACTACTTAGGTTTCTTTTGGGAAGGATTTTTGAGAGAAGCTTAGCCTTGTGAGATAATCCATTAAGGTATATACTGTAACAACACATGCTAGCCATATAAAGGCCAATTTTAATGAAACTGAATGATCTATTATAATGTTACCATTGGGCTTGTAAAAACCCTTTTGAGAACAACAGACTCTTTGAAGAGCATTGAGTTTTCCCATGTCCCTTCAGCGTTGTAGGCAAGAGATCCTCTTCATTTCAGGCCTGCTCCACTAAGGCAAGCTAGTCATGACCGCTGTGCTCTAGTACAATGTGAGTGTTTGTGCACGCTTCAAATTACAATGCAGCGAATGCAAACACAGCAACCACTGCAATTTTCTCATTTCATGGCAATTTTCACATTCCATCAATACCCTGTAATTCTTTCTTGCTTTCTTCACTTTCTTTCTGTCACTCTTTCTTTCTGCCTTTCTTTGTCCACACACACACATACACACATGCGCAAGCAAGCGCCTCACAATCACAGGGGCAGCCTGCGCTCCGCCGCATCCGATTGGCCGAGATGCCAACGGCTGCAGTGTCCACACACATGGGCCTGAGCACACAGTCGTTCACTCACGCTCACTGTCTCACATGCCCCCCCCTCCATGGGTGTGCGGGTGTGTACTCTGAGAAAGGCACTGATACTGTCAGTAGGCACCACACCGAAAATTAAGCCATAAAGTGACAATCTGTAGCCACCGTTGACTGGGCGTGTGGTTTTACCACCCTACGGAGGGAGTGCTGTTTGGGTTGGCATGTGCTGGCAAGCTTACAAGATGAGTTTTACAAAGAATTCCGTGTGCAGACAGCAGGCAGGTGCAGCTGTATAAAAACATTCCAAGCCAGCAGGCATGTAGCTCTTACGGATAGAACACAAAACACATTCTTTGGGATCTTAAAAAAACAGAAAAGAACTTCTTCTTTCTTCTTCTTCTTATTATTGATTGAAAAAATTCACTCTTCTTTACTGTGTGTGTGAATCAATGCTTGAGTGTAAATGGACAAAGTGAAAAGGAACAATGAACTTTCTTTAATCAACATTATTGTCATATTCACATTCAGCACAGTTTACAATCGATTTGTGTGTTTTTTTTTATACAGCTGCATTTAGAGCTAGGACCAGTCTCAAGACAATGGGGGGATAGGCAAAGGGGACCAGCCCTGGTCCGTTTTTTTTAAAGCTGGCAAAGAATAACACACACACACACACACACATACAAATCAATCAAACCATCCAGGAGCACTTTTACAGAATCAGAGTGGCCATGTCCGGTTGCACTGTGGGGACTGCAGTGGGAGTAGGAGCAGCTCTGGCCTGTGTTGTGCGCGCTGGGCTACACTGTGTGTGTGTGTGTGTGTGTGTGTGTGTGTGTGTGTGTGTGTGTGTGTGTGTGTGTGTGTGTGTGTGTGTGTGTGATGGATGTCCGAGGCCACAGAAGCTATTTCCATTAGGGGAGTCCCTGGGCTCGCTCCTCTACGAGAGCGCAGGGCACCAGCTGTATCCAAAATCCCTCCGCTACTCAGCTGACCGCCGCTTCTCTCCGTTCCTCTCTTCTCTTCTCTCCTCCTCTCTTCTTCTCTTTTCTTTTCTCCTCTCTTCTCCCCTCTTCTCCTCTCCTCTCTTCTCCACTCCTCTCCTCTCTCTTCTCCTCCCCTCTCTCTTCTCCACTCCTCTCCTCTACTCCACTCCTCTCCTCTCTCTTCTCCTCTCTTCTCCACTCCTCTCCTCTCTTCTCCTCTCCTCTCTCCTCTCCTCTCCTCCTCTCTCTCTTCTACTATATACTTATATACTCTTCTGCACTCCATAGTCTGTCTGCCTCTGCACCCCCTCCATGTTTGGATACTGTCTGTCCACTAGCCACTTTTTACCACTGTCTTTCTGCCTCACTGTTTGCGTGCTATATTAGCACATTAGCACATATGCATTACCCTCCCTCAATGCCACAGCCGAACTGTGGCCACACTTATACCTTTCTTAAAATAGTTATATATATAGAGATATATAAATATATATACTTTATTCTTGCACTGTTGCACTGTTGGACTTACTCATTTGCACTATCACCATGACCACTATCACCATGACCACTATCACCATGACACTCACTCACACAGAGCACCTTACCTTACCTTACTATGCACAGAGAATCACAGGCTCAGTCCCTACCTCAGTCATTGCAAGCACCGACTTGATTGATTAATCACCACTATGTGGATACTGTTTTGTTTTTAGAATTGATTTAGATTAAGTGTTAGTATAATTTGTATTTTAGTATATTTAGTATATTCTTTATCTTCTACTGTCCTTATTGCTTAGTTGTGTTTTTATATTATATACTTTTAATGACTTTTTCTGCTGTTAGTGAATGTGTGTGTGTTGTCTGTATGCTACTGAGACCCCCTGGGGATCAATAAAGTATCTATCTATCTCTCTCCTCTGCTCTCCTCTCCTCTCTCTTCTGCACTCCTCTGCTCTCCTCTCCTTTCTCTTCTGCACTCCTCTGCTCTCCTCTCAACCAGAGAGCGGAGCCTTCTGTGACACACGGGGGGACGGGACAGGGAGAGGAGTAGTGTGTGTGTGTGTGTGGAAGTGGCTCTTTACTTGGACCACTTTCAGACCCCCGCCCCCCCCCCCCCACACACACACACAGAGCTCTGGGTGGCATACGGATGGCACAGGCAGTGTGGATCCTGACAGACGGGCCGGCAGGCTGCCTGCGCCGCAACTTTCTCCTGACAGACAGACGGGAGGATTAAATTGGAGTAGCGTTCTCGGGAAATGAGCCGAGGGAGAGGTGCCGTCCGTTTACTGGAACCCACTTACGCTGTCCCCTGCAGCCCCTCCCAGCACTTACCTACACCCCCGTGCCTACACACACACACACACACACACACACACACACTCTCGTTTGTGCTGAGAGTGTGCGTGTGGTGCCCTGGGCTAGGGTGAGTCAGAGCGGGCCAGTGAGTCACCTGCTCTCCGGGCTCCTGATGCAGCAGCTCCAGGATCATCCTCCTCCACACCACCACACAGCACACACACACACACACACACATACACACACACACACACACACACACACACAGCACACACACACACACACACACACCACACAGCTCACACCACACACACACACACCACCACACAGCACACACACACACACACACACACACACACACACACACACACACACCACACAGCATACACCACACACACACACACACACCACACAGCAGCAACAGCAGCAGCAGCGTCAGCCAGTGGCAACCATCCCCAGCTGGGAACTTGAGCAACACCCCCCCACTTACTGGAAAGCAGACTCCACTTTCTGCTCAGCCGCTGCAAAATATTTTTTGTTTTCTTTGCCCCACCTCCCTCCATCCCTCCCTCCATCCCTCCCTCCATCCCTTCTAGCCGCTCTACCTCTCCAGGGCCACAGGCCCAGTTAATTAAAGTGAGGAGTGGAGGATTTGGAGGGGAATGGAGAGAAAAGAGGAGAGGGAGGATGAGGAGGAGGAGGAGAGGGAAAGGGTGGAGGGTCTACAGGACGAAGCCTTTAGCTATTACAGGCGATGCAGGAATGCCTCCACCCCCTACGACCCTGCGCTAGCGGGCGGAGGATATGAGATAGGGCTGTTATTGCAGCAGAAAAGAGCCGTGCTGCTTTTCAGCACTTCAGGCGTCTCGGAGGAGAAGCAATAATATAGCCGCTCTCGCCACGAGTCAGGTGTGGAGGGGATATTAAAGCTGAGTGATTCTTTCTTTCCATTAAGTGTCACAGAGCGATTGACAGAGAGAGAAAGAGGGAGGGAGGGAGGGCAAGAGATCAAATAAGAGGGAGATGACGTGATAAAAGAGATAGCGAGAAGAATATGTGTGTGAACGAGACAAATAGTGAGTGATGCAGAGAGAGCGAGAGAGAGAGAGGGAGAGAGTGAGGGAAAGAGAGAGAGACGGAGAAAAGGACAGAGACAAAGAGTGCCCCATTTCCATGTGTTTGGCTGATTGCAGGCTTTTAGGCAGATAGCAGCTGCTGCATTGTGGGGTGAACCCTTGTCTCTCTTTCTCTCTCTTCCTCTCTCTCTCTCCCTCTCTTTTCTCTCTTCCTCTGTCTCTCTCTTCCCCTCTCTCTCTCTCTCTCTCTCTCTCTTCCTCTCTCTCTCTCTCTCTCTCTCTCTCTCTCTGTGCCCACCTTCCTCCACCTGTAATACTACTGCTACGGTGAACGCGCTGATTCCAGATCAGGCTGACACTCTATTGTCAGCAAGGTGAAATGAGAAATGTTGAGTACCTCAAAGTGTTAGAAATGTGTAGAATTAGTCTGAACATCTAGAAATTGCTTGATGCTTGCATATGTTGGACAATTTGCATAATTAGGATAATTACCATACATTAGACACATTTCAGACAATATTTCAGCAACCGCTTGACTGTTTTGGAAAATATTTGAGTGGTGATGGGGGTCACGGAGGATACTGAATCCATTTCTGACATTTTCTAAATTAGAAATGGCCACCAAAACCTGAAG
>NC_055965.1:4040011-4042511 GCF_018492685.1 Alosa sapidissima | reverse complement strand
TTAATGGAGTCTAAGTCCAAAGGCCTCATCTCTATCCCAATAGCGAAACAGCAGCGTAATGCAGAATCACAAACTTCAACATGCAACTGGCAACGAGTGGCAATGTATCCCTTGCTACTGTAAAATAGAGTACAGTTTTTACTGATTTGCTTTGCAACAAACATGCCACACCAGATCACATCCTTGGTGCAGTAATGCCAACATTTACATCCAGTTTTTTTCAATCGCTAACAAGCGCTTACCCATACTTCATATACTTTTTCTAAACTCTTAACACAGACTCACACCTAAAAAACACAATTGGCCAAATGGATCATTTTCATTAAATATATACTAACTCTTCATTTCAAAACAGAAAACTTATTTCTCTGCACACACTCCCTTTACCAAAACACTGGAAATCTGACTCAAAATGAAATTATTCTGTCAAAGAATAACACTTGTTTTCGCTTCACAAGGTACATGCAGTCAATCAAAGTACACCAGGTTTCAAAATACTGACTATTGTTGACATTACAAAAACTGCATAGACTTTTATGTTTCAGATTTACAGGTATTTGCATGCAAAACATGCTCTATCCACAGTTTTGAACCTAAATTTCTTGGTTTGGAACTGTATGTCCACATAATGTTCACATTCAAAGCATTCCAGTAAAAAGCAAATCAGTTTTTTTTCCATTTACTGTTTACTACAGGAGGTACAGTAGAAATACTGTTTACAGTATGATAGAACAGAACAATTTTTACAGTATTGCTTACAGTGAACAAAATAGCCATGAAACACACTTCTGAACAAAAAACAACAGCAAAAAGCCCAGATAAAAAGGGGGGGAACTAAAAAAAGCACACAATTACTGTATCTAATCTCTGCGATCTTCAAAGTTAGGCCACATGTTTTCATCAACATCGCATCTGATATTATCCAAGGCGATGCACCTGAGATAAAACCATTTGGTAGCAGAAGCAGAGCAGAAGCAGAGGTTTTGATAGTGTATCTAAGGTTTGGAATATTGTGTTTGCTATTGTGGGATGTTGTGTGTTAACATTCGTAAATACTACAAAAACAATCCATAGTTTTGTGGGGAGGTATAGCTTGTCTGTTAGGAAAATGTAAGCATTGCGGAAATGTGTTCACTGACTGCATATTGTGTGAAAACGACATGAAATGTGTGAATGGTATGGCCACAAAAGACCGATGCTGTTCTAATTGTGTTTAGAGTTATGAAAATGTGACAACTGATTAGACAAACGCTTGTTAGCGACTGAAAAAAACTGTAAGACCTCAACCAGTGGATGCTAACGGTTAATGCAGTAGCCTAGTCAATGACAATAATATGAACCATGTAATTAATTTATCATACACTGCTGTTAGCTGTGGCTTAATGGATCGTTCATGTTTCCAATTCCATATTGTCAAATGATGGATCCCATTGCTACCATTATGCCCTGGCCATTAACTCTAGCATTAACCAATGGTATGTAAAGCCAACTCTCCTGTTAAGCATTTGCTCCTGTGACCTACTTTAGGCTAGCCTGACGAGCCAGACCCACATTAAAATGTAGGGTCTGAGCACTCACCATTCGCAGTGCTCAGTCCGAGGGGCGGGATAATCGGTTGTCTTTCAAATTCCCTCTGCACGCAATAGGACAGCGCTATGAGTCCCATGGAGCTAGTTGGCTAGTTCAAACTTTTGCCAACTTAATAAAAGCTTAACTCGTGTCACACTGTTCGCCAACAGCAACATTATCTTATTTGTTTTCAAGTAGCAGGGAATTCAAGCCAAACCGTTGCAACTCTGCCATCAATCATTATGTTAAGCCCGCCTAACGACTCTATACACGATTTGATTGGCCTGATAGAAGTTTAATTTTTCGAGCTCACAAGCCAACGGAGAGTTGCTAGACTAGCCCTCGCAGCAAATGTAATTTGCTGCCGTTAGGGTGCGTCTAGATTTCTAGGCTAACTTTAGGCTTTATGTAAAGCATAATCTTTTTTCCATGATATATATTTTTATGAATTATGCAAACTGTTTTACCCGAGTTTCCCTGTTGATCTGAACTATTTTCATAGTTGGTTTGTTTAGGTTGTTCGACAGAAATGTAACAGTCAATAGAGCACAAAGAAAAATGGGATTATTTTCCACTCAGTATGGAACACTCATGTTTTATACACATGCGAATCAACTGTAAAACTTCAGTTTGGTAAATTATGAAAAGCATCTTGAGTCTGTGTGACCTATGACATGTATCATAACAAATTGTCCCATTTCTTTCAAATGCTGGATATATTGGTAGTATTTTAAAAAACATTTTATAGCAAACAATTGCTTACCACCCATGTCATTTAAATTGTTTGTCATTGTTTCTTGCCTTCTCATCATTATAATGCATATATAATATTTCAAATATCATTTAAAGTTTCAAGTATTCATTATGATATTCTGATACAGAAAGCTGACTAAAATATGACTTTCTTCGTTGGAAATGTAATAAAAAGTAC
>NC_055965.1:4032511-4035011 GCF_018492685.1 Alosa sapidissima | reverse complement strand
TGTTCATTTGTGTCTAAAGAGGTACAAACGGAGATTTATGTGACAAGGTGGAGATTTTTAGTCAATTCAAAAGAGAAAGAGGAAGTGATTCGTCGCTGTTGTTGGTATTTTCGGGATTCTGATTGACTAACGTGGGATTGAGCTTCTCCTTACAGACAAGTTTGGCATGCTCTTGACGTCATATATACACGGGGAAACTTCTCTGAAAACTGACAGGAATGCAAAATGTTATTTTTGAAAACGGAGAGGGTGAAATGTCCGTTTATGAAAATAGCCGGCCATGTATAAACGTAGCCATACTCTGGCCCTGTGTAAAGAGAGAGAGAGAGACATATCGCAAGCGTAATTACCAACCATTTCATTCAAAAATTCTAAAACAACGATTTTTTTAACACTTCAAAATAACATTTGCTAAATGAACCTTACATTTTTCAGTAGCCATAGGTGTGTAGATTTGAACAAAATTCTAGTTTGGTTCTTACCGGGTCTTTTACTGCCTGATTATATCCGATTTTGTTTACCACGCTCGGAGTTTAGTGCTGGGCTGGTGGGTACTTATTCCCAACCTTTCTCACGGCACATCAACAGTTAGCCCGAGAATTCTCGTTGTCGCAATTCAAAATTCCACTGGAGCTCCAAGCGGATTTGTACAGCCTTACAACACTGTTTAAAGCTCTTCGAGTCACAGTACTGGTTGCTAGGTTACGGGGACGCTGGCGAGACACGCCGCTCCGTCTGGCATCATGTTTTTGTTTGTTTTTATGTAATGTTCTGTTATTTTTTTGTATTTATTTGTCAAGTTAAATGTTTTCACCCTTTATTTACGTTATTTTCGATAGTTTTGTGTTATTCTTGGTCCTTTTTTTCTGGCTGATAACTAACAGTAACGTCGACTGGGCTGATGAGCTTGCCTTGACTAGCCGTCCCTCTTCCATCTGACGCTGCACATCCTCTGTCTGGACTCGTCTGGACGGAAAGATTGCTCAGGGCAATGGGCCTACTCTGCGAGAGATCTGCAGCTGCCACGACCACCGAGCTGCGGCTGACCTGCGAGCTGTCATAACGTTAACGTATAGCCTGACACTGGGTGCCTGCAGTCTGGATTGAGTGCTGATGTGGGGAGCTCTGATGGCGACGTCGGGAGCCATGAAGCAACAAACGGTCCTTGCTAAAGCCACCGAGCTGCTGATCAGCAGGAAGATCGCCCATCATTACTTCAGACTGTTGTTCTTCCGGTGCTCTGCTCTCCAGACTGCCAGTAAACTCTCTGAGTTGGTCAGTGAAAGAACTTTGTTGGTCTTGCATTGCATGGCAGTTTCACGCGGGTCATCATTGCCCTTGGACTTTTTCAGCCGGTTGGATATTGGACTAATTTTATGATTATTATTATTTTATTTATTTATTTTTAATTTGCTGTGTTGTCTGTCTTGTATGTCTTAGTGTCACAGGAACGCTGGCGACTACGCCGCTCTGTCCGGCATCTTTTGTGTTTGTTATTTTTTAAATGTTTTTGTCATGTGGTGTCAACGCTGGCGACTACGCCGCTCCGTCTGGCATTTTTTGTCTTATTGTCTTTTGTCAATGTCTTGTATGTGGAGCGCTTTGGGTTGCACTTTGTGCATGTTAAATGCGCTATACTAAATAAAACTGACTTGACTTGACTTGACAGTAAAATGTTATTTTTGGTACATAGCTCATTTAGATAAACTTATGGTGTGGGTGCTTGCGTTTCTTTAGGAATCCGCCGTCTTGGTTTATATAGAAATGAATATTAAGTGACACGTAAGAGGTTGGTAATATGTGACGTTGCTATACTCTGGCCCTGTGTAAAGAGAGAGAGAGCTACTCTGGGCCTGTGTAAAAGCTTTGATGTTAGAAGAATGCAACAGTTCTTCCATTGGTCTGAGTCCAGTGTCTGATCCATTGTTCACTATGATGTGTCCGTTCTATTCTGGACAGAGATGTTTGTGTTTTCATTCAACTGAGCATGACGACAGTATCTACTCAGTAGTCACCTTTCTACGCAGTCGCTGCCCCTGTGTGACCTGTCTGACGAAGACACGCGGATGAGTCACCCACTCCAGTAGCGGAGAGTGAGTCGTGTTTGGATGCTATTACGGCAGAGAGGCTTTGTGTGCGGACAGTGTCATCAGCAGAATATCTTCGCCGCCCGGTGTGAGCGAGTACTCGTGCGTCATTTGGAGACATTTGACATTTAGAGTTCACATTTCCTCCCCGTGAAGGATCCCTTATGAAGCAGCCGCCCCTCCATCACCCCTCGTCCTCCTCCACCCCCTACCTCCACCCCCCGCCCCATCAGCACTCTAAATAAGAGATAATTAGTCAGGGTGCTAAACATGCTGATTAAGAGCATGGGGGGGGGGAGGGGGGGCTGACGACAGAAAGGAAACTGTGGAGCTACTCTGACCACACAGTCTACACTTATTTATGATGCGCGCACACACACACACACACGCACGCACACACACGCACACACACA
>NC_055965.1:4027511-4030011 GCF_018492685.1 Alosa sapidissima | reverse complement strand
CCAGCGTTTTCAAAAGTTCCCACTTCGGAAGCCGGTTTCAAAAGCTATCGGTTTCAGTCTCCTAAACTGCCGGCATCGTGTACATGCAAGGCGTAACCGTTAACAAAACCTCACCGGTTTCACAAAGGTGTGTTGCTAAAGCAGCCATAATGAAATGAAGGTGTCATTGTTTGGATACTTCACACACACGTGCTTTTTAACTTCACAGACTACAACTACCAAGCTGGAATCAAAGCACATGCATGTATAGGCAAAACTGTATCAGACCGGTGTAACGTTGGTAAATCTTCCATTGCACAGAATGATTTTTGTAGCACGTGCAACAAATGACAGTCGAAAGATACAATTACAGTGCTGCTATCAATTTGCTTGGTATAACCGCATTTATAGTTTTCTACAAATGCAATCAATCAAATTGGCCTCCATCACTCAACCAACGCTAACGGTAACATTGCCTAGGTCCTTATTGATATTATAAGATTAACGTACCTGCAGTAAAAACCAAGCATGTCCGATAAACATCCTCAGATTTATTTCGGCTTCAAGAAGAAATGGGAATTACATTTCATGTGAACATCATCCTATCCTTATTAGACGTTCTCTGCGGTAAACTACAGTTGTAGGAAGCGTCCATTGTTTTTCCAACCCACTTTTAACTTCCAACAAAATTACGTCTCACTGCAACGATGCGCCATCTAGTGGACAAACGACTACTTATCGGCAATACTGGAAATGCAGCCATGATGATGATGATGAACGAAACAAAATTTTTCCGTAAAATTTTTTTTCCGTTTACATATCCACCAAATTTCATGTGCACCGGTGTTTCGGTGTCCCGGGTATCGTTGACCAAAAATTCAGGAAGTAGATGACGGGACAATCATTATACTTTGACAATCATTATATGACCGCTTCGCTAGCTTCGGTCATAATAAACCATTACACTAGGACAGAAGACGCTGCTTTAGCATGATGTGATAAGAATGCTACAGCGGGTGTCAGTTACAGTAAATGGTGGTGATGGTGGCGCAGCGCTGATGCAAAATTGCTTGGAAGTCACGCCGCTGATGGTGTTGCGTGAGCCGAGCCAGACAAGGGCTGATGTAATGTTACATTAACGCTGGCACGGTGTGATGTGATTTGTCTACCCTTGCATGCTTCTCTCTCTCTTTCTCTCTCTCTCTCTCTCTCTCTCTCCCTGTGTGTGTGTGTGTGTGTGTGTGTGTGTGTGTGTGTGTGTGTGTCTGGCGAGAGTGTGTTTCAGAAGCAGCTCAGTGGGGAGGGAAAGGGCTGCTGCTGCTGCTGCTGTTGAGAGTATGTGCTGCTGCTATTTTTAGGCTTGACTGATTGCAGATGTATTCTCTGGAGTGACTGTTAGGATAGTGTGCGTGCGTGTGTCTGTGTGTGTGTGCATGTGTGTGTGTATGTGTGTGTGTGTGTGTGTGTGTGTGTGTGTGAGTGTGTGTGTGTGTTAGTGTACAAGTGGGAATACATAATGTGGATGTAGGTGGGTCTGTCTATGTGGGGATGTTATAGGAGCAGAAAACATTGGTGGCTGAACCCAGACCTGTAGGGGGGGTCTGGCTCATAAATGCACCATTTCCACACCGTTTGAGACAAAGGCAGTGAGCCTAAAGACAGCCTATGGCATGCAGGGCCCATCTGACTCTGACACTGGATATCACCCCATCCATTACACATTGGTTATCTACATTAAAACACTTTGATGCTACAACATACTGAGACAAGGGACATGGACCTCAACATCGGTTACCAATAAACTCACCATGATAGCAGAGAAAACATGTACAAGGGTTTTATAGACAGAAATTGCATTTTATGTGAACATCATATTGTTTAAATGTCAGAAAACGAAACATTGACCTTTGGTAAACCAAGATTTAGATCAACCAAGATTGTTCTTCTCTGTGGAAGATTGCTAAATGGGGCCTAAACAGTTACGTCCTGTATACAGCCGCCTCCTCTAGCCTCACATGCGCTTTGTTGCCTTCAATCTTTTTCTAAAAAAAGAAAAAACTTTTATAGCACTACCCATCAAGTCTTGCCATAGTAAATTAGTTAACTAGCTGCCACCAAATGTCAACAATGACAAGCTTACGTAAGTAACAATGACAAGCTTACGTAAGTAACAATGACAAGTTTACGTAACATGTAAGTTGTGTGGAGCAGTTCTACACACAAACATACTTTTTTTTCCAGATTATTTTCAAGGGCTTCATTGAATTAGAATGTCAGATGAATAAATCCAGGGCTGTGTTTTCATTACTTAAAAAAATATATATTTTTAAGAAAGAGATTAGATGCCCAGGTGTAATGATTTGCCTATTTGTCTGTATGTACGAATCTCTCTCTCTCTCTCTCTCTCTCTCTCTCTCTCACACACACACACACACACACACACACACTTGTCTGTGCATGTGTGTGTGAGAGAGGATGGTAGGGATGGTAGATCACACTCTTTGGGAGGCACAGCTGTCAC
>NC_055965.1:4022511-4025011 GCF_018492685.1 Alosa sapidissima | reverse complement strand
AAGAGAGAGAGAGGTGCTATGGATCCACCATCCCTAAATTGCAATTTCCTGAAACAAGACTGAGGGATTGGGGCACTCTTTCTCTCTGCCTCCTCCTCCCTCCATCACTCTCTCTCTTCCTCCATCTCTCTCTCTCTCCCTCCATCACTCTCTCTCTCCCTCCATCTCTCTCTCTCTCCCTCCATCACTCTCTCTCTCCCACTTTATTTTTCCCCTCTTTCCTTGCCGACAACTGGGCCATTACTGCACAGAGTGCTTTGTCCGAGAGCGAGCCAAGCTCGGCAGGCTCTCTGGCAAGCATGTACGGAGCATGTTTTTCAGAGATGTTTTTGTCTGCTGTAGCCAGGGAGGAGAAGAAAGAGGAGGATGAGAGGGAGGGAGAGAGAGAGGGAGGGGGAGCGCAGACAGACAAGGAAGAAGGGAGAGAGGGAGGTGGGGAGGGACGAATGAAGGAAACAGAAAAAAATTGGAGAGATTGAGAGCAAAGGAGAGAGATCAGACAAAAGATTATTGGAAGCATGAAGAAGAGCAAAGAATGGCAGAGAGATGGACAGGGGTGGGACAGACTGAGAGAGAGACAGATAGACAGACAGAGAGAGAAAGAGAGAGAGAGGGAGAGAGAGAGAAAGAAAGAGAGAGAGAGAATGGGGAAGTGGAGCAGGAGAGAGAGAGAGGGGGAGAGAGAAAGAAAGAGAGAGAGAGAATGGGGAAGTGGGGCAGGAGAGAGAGAGAGGGGGAATGGGGAAGTGGGGCAGGAGAGAGAGAGAGGGGGAATGGGGAAGTGGGGCAGGAGGAGGGCCCAAACAGCTGGCTGGACTTGGCGGCAGGCCCACACCTGCACACTCAGTCCTGGGCGCTCCCTGCTGCCTGCCCTGGCTCTGGCTCTGGCTCCAGTGCTGGGTCTGGCTCTGGTTCTGGCTCTGGCGCGGTATGTGGGAGCCCGTGAGGCGAGCTTCACACCAATCTGATTTATTTACGTCCAGAGAAAGAGCGCACTAAATGTCAGCAAACCCACAGCATCTCACAGGAGCGAAATAAATCTTAAGCCACAGCTTGAGCTCGGCCCAGAAATGCACACAGCAGTGCAGGGAGAGCTGGGGAGGGGAAACACACAATTCATGTAATAGTGGCACGCAGCACAGAATTCCTCCGTTAAAAAACATTATGGCCATCATAAGGCAAACACACATATTCACAGACTGGAGATAAAATGGTCAATTATGGGTAAGAGTTTGTCAATGTGCTCCAGAGGGACATGCAATATTACAAGGAACGGCAAAGCACATTTTATAATAACAGCCGTGACTTGTCCCTGTTATTTTGGTATTTGTTTGTAGTATAAACTGCAAAAGACTGTGTGTGTGTGTGTGTGTGTGTGTGTGTGTGTGTGGTGCCTGTGTTTAGAGACACTTGTGTCGGCGTGTTACAGACAGAATGTTCTGATCTGTTATCAATAAAAAATCCTTTAGCTCATGGTACACTGCTAAGGTTTAGACTACAGCCACTCTGCACTCTTCCCATGCTCTCCCTGAATGAATCTAAAGTGAGATGTAACCTTGTGTTTGTTTACAAATATCGCTGCTTTTGATCCATTGCCAGAAGCATTTTCTTTTATGTGGCATTACATGCACAATTTTCCACAACGAGGTCTTGAACTTGAGATGAACCACACGCGGCCGTCTCAGGAGAGGGAGGGGGGGGGGGGGGGGGGGTTAGGCGGGCTCCAAGCTGAAGATGTTGTGTCAGAGACATTCATCACACACAGCTGACTAATGATGTTGCTTCTGCGCAAACAAGCCCAGCTGGCCCCTGGTCTCTCTACCCTTCCGATGGAACTCGTGGTGAGGACCAAGTGAGCGTACTCTCAGGTGCGTGGTCATCATCGCATTAGGAACAGCGTGGGGGAGATCACTATGTCTGCACCACACCCCCCCCCCGTAAACTTGTAAGCGGCCATCCCAGGTGAATTTACAGTGGTGTCAGGGAGTTTTACGACTGAATGTTCACGATCTGATTCCATCCCCATGATTCTGGTGTTAATTAACGGCTGCTGCAGCAATGTGTCAAGTTTAACAGCATGTTTAACAAGCAAAAACAACAAGGTCTGTGAGAACATACTTTTATTGCCATTTCAAAGCCAAGCATCTCTCTCTCATCGGATGAGGTAAAACAAATATTGTCCATGAACAATGAAAGATTGCTCCTATTTCTGCAATGCTGTATAATCAAATACAAAAAGCCCTTTCGTGGTAAAAACATTATTCTTATGCATATAAGCAAGCATAGGCCACAAAGACTGTTTTGTGAACATGGGCCTATATAATATAAAGTTATTAATAACAGGCAATTATGCTTAATGTATCAATTAACAGTCTAACTGAATTACTGCAGGTATACTTGCCTGCATAGAGTATTGTCCTTATTCAAGGAGCAATGGTATTAAGGAAAACATAAGTTTAAACTCCGCTGAGCACCTCACTAGATTCGAGGAATTCAAGTT
>NC_055965.1:4005011-4017511 GCF_018492685.1 Alosa sapidissima | reverse complement strand
CTGACATTCTTCTAGACACATTAGTGTGGTGGTACCTTACGTTAGCTTCCTGTCAGTTATAGAACCTAGTTTAAGGTGGCATTGACTCATGGAGAAAGGGGACAATGCTTTTAGTGTCCATGCACCAACACTCTGGATCAGTCTGCCAAACGAACTCCAATTCCCACCATCTGTGACTGTTTTTTGAATTCATGCTTCAAAAACGCATCTCTTTCGACTTGTGTTCAGCCACCACTGATCAGTTCATGAACTTTAGTGGAAAATGAGGATGGAGGCTTTCTTTGCATTGTCTTTTACAGAATGTCAAAGACGATCCGCACACCAAATAGCTCCCATTCACAGTGTGTATTAATAAACACTAATACAAACTAACATAAATTCCTATGATTTAATACGCACTGTGAATGGGAGCTCTTTTGTGTGCAGATTGTCTTTGACTTTCTTGGATACTGATATGCCAGATCCTGCACCCATCCAAAACTGGCCTTGGGATGTGTGTGGGGCTTGCACTACTTCTCCCAATAGCCCCTTTGGTTGTAAATGTGCTATGTACTGTATGTAGCAGCTATACAAAGCACGTTTACTTACTACTTACTTACTTACTTACTTACTTCATGTTTGATCATATTTGTCCAAGTGTACTCCATTATTCAACTGATTCTATACCTAGAAGAGCTAGTTCTATTTATTTGTAAAAAAAAAGAAAAGTTCCTCAAAAAAAACCCTACATCTGGCCCCATCAGTGGCCAGTGTTGATCAGTCAGTTGATCTCTCCCAGAAAATCAGCAGATCAGAGTACCATCCCACCACGCCCTTTGAACAGAGATGGATGTGAATTACACCATTTGAAATGCATTTAGCCTGGATATGAAGATTCAATCTGGCGTTAACAGTATGTAATTAGATAGAGAGTGAGAGAGAGAGAGAGAGAGAGAGAGAGAGACAGAGAGAGAGAGAGAGAAGTGGAGAGAGAGAGAGAGGAGAGAGAGAGAGAGAGAGGAGAGAGAGAGAGAGAGACAGAGAGAGAGAGAGAGAGAGAGACAGAGAGACAGAGAGATAGGGGAGGGGGAGTTTAAGACAGCTCTTCGCTTGATTAAACATAGATCCATGAGCTATAAAATGTCAGTGGCTGGTAAGGAGAAGCTGAAGGCTCTCTTACTGCCGTGCTGTTTGAACTGACGCTGACGCATGACGCACATCAGCAGAGAGCTTGTGTTCCAGTCCAAGATCAACTTGCCTGAGAGCAGAGTAGACGCTGAGGAGCTGGGTGGTGGTGGAGGGGCCCAAACGAAACAGCACGCACACCTGCAGTAACCCCTGAAGGCCCAAAACAGACACTCCCTCATATTTTCCCATGGGAAGGAAGAGCCAGGGAGTGTGTGACACATAGAGAAAGAGAGACAGACTCAGAGAGAGGAGGGAGAGAGAGGGGGAGTAGAGAGAGAAAGAGAGAGATAGAGAAGAGAGACTTGGTGAAGAAAAGCAAACATGGCCCAGGTGAAGTGCTTTGTCTGGGGGACCTTTCGCCACCTCGTCTCAAAGCTACTTTCATCTGCCTAAAAAACACCCCCCCCCCCCTCCCTCTCTCTCCCTCTCCCCCTCCTCCTCCTCCCTCTCTCTCCCTCCCCCCCCCCCCCCTCCCTCTCTCTCCCTCTCTCTCCCTCTCTCTCCCTCTCTCTCCCTCTCCCCTCCCTCTCTCTCCCCTCTCCCCCCCCCTCCTCCTCCAAGGAAATACATCACAGAAGAGCATGAGACCGGGGCGAGGGAGTGGGCCAGCCCTGAGTGGGCCCGCACAGCACAGCACTCAACAGCTGCTGCTCCGAATTCAAAATCAAAGTTTGCTCAGGAGGTGTCTTGCCAGAGTGCAGCTCAGGTTGGAAACACTTCCAAAATGCGGATAAACAGGCTTTGCACAAATGAGACCCATGAAATGGGAGGCTTCTGAATCAATAGTTTTTTTTTTTTTTTTTTTTTGATTCATATGTTTATTGAAGGTATCGGTCAAATACAATGATAAAATGATACATTTGGGTTTTTTACATTTCCTTAACATATATACACACATACACAACCACACAGATACTACACTAGAAACTAAATGGATAGCAGAAAAAGAAATAATAATAAATCATAAAAACAAAACACACAAACAAAATAAATCCTTGAAAACAAAAAAACAACAAATAAAATTGGGCCTCACAACTGACACATAAATACAAGATTAAAGCCAGAAAAAAAAAGATAGCAAAGGTAACAGCCGCCTACTGGTAACACAGATATTAAACACCCTTAAGAGTATAGCCTACAAGTCGGTAGATGGGAACTGAATTGATTTCAAATGTTCAAGAAAAGGGTTCCATATTTTATAGAATTTAACCGTGGACCCATGTAGTGTAGCTCTCATCTTCTCTAATTTGGAAAAGGACAGAAGATCTCTCAGCCATTGATAAACTGTAGGAGGAGCAGAGGATTTCCACTTGAATAAGATCAATCTCCTAGCCAGGAGGGTGGCAAATGCTACAAAATCGGCCTTGTATTTAGGCACCATAAGAGTAAGGGGTAGCACTCCAAATAGGACTGTCACTGGGGTAGGATCACAGGGCACATTTAAAACAGTTGAAAGAATATTAAAAATTTCAGTCCAGAAATTATGAAGACTTGGACAAGACAAAAACATATGAATTAGGGAGGCTGGAGACTGTTGGCATCGATCACATAGGGGGCTTATATGGGGATAAATCCTAGAGAGTCTCTCTTTAGTCCAGTGGGTGCGATGAAGGATTTTAAATTGTATTAAACCATGTTTGGCACAGAAGGATGAAGAATGCACACGGTACAAGATTCTCTCCCATATATCCTCCCCCAACACCTCCCCAAGATCTTGTTCCCAGAGAGTCTTAATGGAAAAAAGGGAATGATTGTATTCAGAAAATATTTTGCTATACATGTATGAAATGAAACCTTTCTCTATGAAAACTGGTTGTAGAAATATGTTTTTTTCATCTTGTGGCTTAATGGGGAAGTTAGGGGTTTCAGCTTGAACAAAGCTGCGTATCTGTAAATATTGAAAGAAATTATTTTTACCCAAGGAGAATCGTCCGGTCAGCTGCTGAAACGAGGCAAAGGTTTCATCTATGAAGAGGTCACTGAAAGAGGTGATACCTGCTTGCACCCACGCAGAGAATGCCTTGTCCATTAATGATGGTGGAAATGAATGATTTTGATTGATAGGGGTCAATAGTTTTGTTTGATGCCAAACTAACAGAAGTGCAGCAGAGATTCTGCATATCAAGCTCCAGGGTAAGGATGATGTTGTCACAAACCACAGCCCTCAATGCTGGTGCAGCTGCAGTGATAAAATAAAGGATGTACATCATGACATACAGTACATATAAATATCAAATATAATATAATATAATACACTACTGGTGAAAGGTTTGGGGTCACTTAGAAATGTCCATTCCACTCCATTATAGACAGAATACCAGCTGAGGTTAGTTGCATTGTTTTCTCATCAGGGCAGAAGTTTTCAGATTACATTATGTGTTTAGTTGCAAAAGGGTTCTCGACTGATGTAGAAAGAAATGGCTGATCTTTAATGCAATATCTACATGGCCCATTATCAGCAACCATTCATCCAAAAGCACATTCTGTTTACTGATCTGATATCATTTTAAAAGGCTAATGAGATAACATTGGAAACCCCACACTTTTAAGCTGGTAGTGTACATAGAATAATATATAGCCAAGATTATGGAGATGGATTAGATCCATGAAACCAGATGTTTTCCCTGTGTCTCCTCGTGGGGCTGGGGATAACCATGTTAAGTCACCATCACGGATAAACTCTTACTGAGCTGTCATCAGAGGAGCACTTCAAATCTCAAACAGCAGACAGGTTCCCAAAGGTCTATCCCACATATTATCAACCGGGCCATTATCTTATCATGGCATCAGCAAGCTCTGTGTATTTTAAGGCAATATAATAATAAACTATTTACAGGCTATCTTTAATTCAAAGTGACCTCTGTGTTTTTAAAGCGATGTTTTCATAGAGTGTGCTGACATGTGGTGTATTTCACAGATGGAAAAATATGCTTTTGAAAAGGTGCTATAAACATCTTATCTTTAAGCCTCACTTCAGCAAGATATTGACCACGCTATTACAGTAGCACGTGTTTATGACACCTCCCAATGGCTGAAGCCGTGGCAGAAAAAATCCAGCTCACAGTGAGAGAGGCAGTCCACACACACACACACACACACACACACACACACACACACACACACGCTCACAGTGAGAGAGGCAGTTCACACACACACACACACACACATACACACACACACACACACACACACACACGCTCACAGGGAGAGAGGCAGCCCGTGTCACTTAGCATATCTGCTACGGTGGGTGAATGGGCAACCTGATACAGGAAGTGGAGCGCAGTGCATTCAAATTCTATCAGCAGGCGGCCGGGAGGTCAGTCGCTGGGCACGGAGGCTTGAGTTGAGCCGGCCGACCGACAGACGGACGAGGAAGGAGCAGAGCGCAGCGAATGCCTGAGCCACAACGCCGCCGCTTACACAAGCCTTTCATAAGTGTGATGTAACGACTCCACGCGACACTGTTGATTTCCTGAAGCATTAGGGCCTTGGTGACAGCTGTGGCATACTCTCTCAGGGAACAAACATGTAATCCCACAGGCTTTCTTTGTGTCAAATTTCTTCCTGTCTGGCCTCTTTCTCTCTCTCTCTCTCACACACACACACACACACTCTCACTCTCTCTCTCTCTCTCTCTCTCTCTCTCTCTCTCTTGCTTGCTCTATTGCTTTAATGAGCACATAATTTCATTGACCTGTACCAATGGCACACACCCTCCCTGTGTACAATGGTGTGGGAAAACACAAAAACACAAACACACACACACACACACACACACACACACACACACACACACACACACACATGCACACACACACACACACCACACACACACATTCAAGGAGACACATTTACATCACTAAGATCCCTTTTCCTAAGCCCCAAATGGTTCAGCCAGCCTTCAAAACAAACACAGAGATGCACACACAACAGACAGACACACCACACACACAACACACACATATGCACAAGCAAACACACACCACACACAAACGCACACACACACACACCACACACACACACACACACACACACACACACACACACACACACACACACACACACACACACACACAACCATGAAGGGTGACCGTCTCTCCTTGCCTGTCAGGTAATCTGAGCGTTCAGGACACAGGGCTGCACGGATAATAGATGTCATTTGAACATTTGCCACATTAGCAGTGGGGAGGGGACTTCAACTCACTAATGTTACACTTTAACAGCAATTTGGGGCCCTCAGATGCACTAGTTGCCCCATCCCCCACCACCCCCATCACACACACACACACACACACACACACACACACACCACCCAACCCCCACACAGCCCCTCAGAGGTCCACCTGGGTCCTCTGTTGAAGGGATGATGGCTCCTGTCTGCTCTTTTGAACAGAGAGGACATTTTAGCTGGAGCAGGCGGGTGGGTGGAGGGACGCTGAGCAGAGGAGCCGTCTGTGCCTGACCACAGTTTCCCGTAACCACTCGCACTTTTTACAAGTACCAGAGAAACTAATTAAACACCCAAACATCCAGATGGAATTTTCGCTCAACGTTTTCTTTTTTTCTTTTTTGAAGACGACATGGTGCTTGTAAGCAGCGTGAGGTTGGCCCTATATTTTCCGCCCCATATTGCTTTTGCTCTTTAAAAAAAATGGTATTTTGGGGCATTTTTTTAAAAGGGAGAGAAAGAGACTTGGTATGACCTCACAATCCCATTACCCGGTAACGGCCAAGTTATGTGCCAGAATGGACTAATATAGCTATGTCTACTGAAGCATAATCCACACAGATTTTTAATTGCTGTTCCCCTGGGGGAAAGGGAGGGTGCGTGTGTGTGTGGATGTGTGTGTGTGTGTGGATGTGTGTGTGGGTGGGATGTGTGTGTGTGTGTGGTGGATGTGTGTGTGTGTGGATGTGTGTGTGTGTGTGGATGTGTGTGTGTGTGTGTGTGTGTGTGGATGTGTGTGTGTGTGGATGTGTGTGTGTGTGTGGGATGTGTGTGTGTGTGTGTGTGTGTGTGTGTGTGGATGTGTGTGTGTGTGGATGTGTGTGTGGATGTGCGTGTGGATGTGTGTGTGTGTGTGGATGTGCGTGTGTGTGTGGATGTGTGTGTGTGGATGTGTGTGTGTGTGGATGTGTGTGTGTGTGTGGATGTGCGTGTGTGTGTGTGTCTTGCCAAATCTGCTGGGGATGAAAGAGGAAGTGGTAATACTCTCCAGACTATTTATTGTCCCAGAGAACAGTGTTAAGATGTCGCTTGGCTAATGAGCTTTTTAGCTCTTTTGTCACACGTGTTCTTTTCGTGCCACCAACTGATTGTTTTAATGACCTTCAGCTGATCTGTAAAGGTTACAGCGCCCTGTAGAAGATCACACGTGAGAAAAAAGAAAACTCCTCTTATAAATCGAGGTAAACATCACAAATTCCTCAGTAATTGTCTTTTAAACATCAATAAAAACAAATGGAGGAGATTCTGTAATGTTATTGTCTGGGGCTGGTCTCTCCTAATGGACGTGTGTGGTGGTGCAAGGCGGCGTGTTTGTGTGACTACTCTGATGGCTTTATAATCACATTTTCCCTCCACTGCTGATGGTTCACTGCCCTCACAAGTCACATTCTATTTTTCCGGGGAAACGAGACGGGACGACGATGCTCTATGTCCAATCACGGCTGACATGGGGGGGAATCAAAAATGACTAATTTCTCTTTTCCTTTGGTGATGACGCTGAGTGGGTCTGAAAGCACTCTATCAGCACAGTCATATAATGAAAACTGGATAACCTTTATCTTTCTCTTTCTCATTTAAACATCTGCCCCCACCTCCCCAACCCCTGCACCAAAAAATGCCCTCCAAGCCTCTTTCCTGGCAATGGAAGGGCAGTAGGGAGACTTCCAGTCAGAGTGAGACACAGAAGCATGTTCAGGCAAACAAACAAACAGAGGCTGCATGAGCACACAGCAGCAGCACCCCATGCAGAGAGGAGAAGGGTTAGATAAGAACTGTTACGCAACACTGTTACCAATACACACAGCTTAGCCACACAGGTGACTGTGAGCACTGCTGTGTGTGTGTGTGTGTGTGTGTGTGTGTGTGTGTGTGTGTGTGTGAGTGTGTGTGTGTGAGTTTGTTTGAGTTTCTCTCTCTCTCTCCTCTCTCTCTCTCTCTCTGTATGTGTGTGTGTGTACAGTATGTCTCTGTTTGTTTTTGGATGCATGCAAATACTTTTGTGCATGTAAATTTACCATCATAAATACCATTTACTCTTCGCAGTGTGTTAGTCAATGTGTGTGTGTGCATGTGAGAGTGATTTAATGTATGTGTGTGTGTGTGTCACAAAAATGCTTGTGCTTGTGTGCTATGTGCTAATCTGTGTGAGTGTGTGTTCATAGGTTTATGTGTGTGTGTGTGTGTGTGTGTGTGTGTGTATGTGTGTGTGTGTGTGTGTGTGCGTCACGTGCACACACTCACATCCGCATAGCCTTATGCAATGGTGTTGTTGAAACACACAAACACACTGTCCAGCCCCAAACCCCTGGCCAGCTTCTTGCTGTTACCATGTGGGCACACAGAGTCCGGCTTTATTACAGGTGACTGGAACACAAACAGCAGGCTGCACCCGGGCAAGGGGGGTGGTGTGTGTGTGTGTGTGTGTGTGTGGGGGGGGGGGGGGGGGGGGGGCTGTGGATACACTCTGGTGGTAAAGTCAACTTGGCAGCGCAGCGGGGGCACAAGTGCTCTCCTGTGGCCATGTCCGACTTCTGCGGACAAAACTGGGGATTAGCATGTTTTGGTGGTTGCTATACTGAGGACGGCTAAATATAGTGCCAGGCAATTTAGTATGCAGCATCCGTCTTGCTGAGGAGTTAATGAAGCACTTTAGCAGCAAAATGTCATTAACGGACCAAAATTTGCTTCATAGTTCAGCTATTAATAATCTTTGTCGGAGAAAAGGAAAATTTGAGCACTGGATTGATGAGTTCATTGTAATACAATTTGAAACTCATTGCAAAAATGCAGGAATCTTTGAGCTATTGATATATGATATTTGGCAATATGCAGAAATGCCGCAATATCTTTTTTGACAAACTGTTTGCACAGCAAAGCATTTCATACCAACCAGCTTATTTCAATTTAATCAGCTATTGATTTTCTTTGTCATTGATTTATACTTTCTTTTCCAAAGTCTACAATAGGCTCTGACATGTATGTACACACTTAAGCCTGCACACTGTTCTAAACTGCCCACACTAGGAGACCGTGAGGTGCCGTGAGGGGACATGTGTGGAAGTGCAGTGGTCAGAGGGGGTCAGAGGCACACGGTAACACCAAGGATCTTTGGTAACACCCTCCAGCCCCACGGTGTCTGGGTCCATCAATACTGTTCATTGCACACAGCCTATTTGAGGAGGGATGGAAGCGAGGTTACAAGCGCCCGCCAAGTCCGTGCCCAGTGACCAACACTGCCCGGTGCTGTCAGAATGCATCAGTTAGATAACGCCTGAAGATCCGATGTATGGATCTGGATAAAACAGGCCTGGTTAACACTTTAAAACCAGCGTGTGGGAGTCGGACAGAATAACGAGAGTGACCTCTGTGACCCGCCTGGACCCTGCCGGTCGATATTCCCCTGCGAGTTTTAATGAGGTAATCAGTAAGACGTGCTTTTAAGAGCATCCCAACGAGAGGGAAAGCTGTGGTAAAAACCCTGATGTCAATAGCCATTAAAATGTCCGGCTCCACAATCATTAGCTACAGTGTGAAAATGAAGATATTAACGGTTTTATTTTGCCCATTAAAAGCACTCAGAAACATCTGCACACCTCTGTGTTTTAGCTACATTATGTTTAAACTACATTCTATATACATAACTACATTCTTTACAGCATCAAAATGCAGTACAACATTTTAGACCCTCAACCACCAGTTTTCTGATATATGTTTTCATATAGGCTATTTTAACACCTGGACTCTTATGGAGCCATACTGTTAAAATATGTGCAAACATATTTGGTATTGTTTTCATGAAAAAAGACATTGTCTGGGTGGCAGCATATGTTGCTCAAAACCTTTATATAAAACACATAATATGCACCATGAGTATTAAATAAATTGGGTCTTTCCAGATGTGCAAGCTGCCCATGCCATAGGCACAATGCACCTCCATGCCATCATAGATGCTGGCTTTTGAACTGTGCCCTAATAACCCAAAGTTGGATAAGCCCTCACCTCTTCAGCCCAGGGGATGAAAATCTATGATTTCCAAAAAGAATCACAAATGTTGATTGGTCTACCGACAGGACAGTTTCCACTCCACCTCAGCCCATCTCAGATGCATGGTTTTAACCAGCATTTGTGGATGGAGCATCAAACTGTGTTCATAGGCAATGGTTATTGGAAGCTTTCCAACAAAAAGCCCATAAAGTGATTTTCATTTAAGAAACAGGTCTGTTTTTAATCATGTTACAGTGCCATCGGAGTCCCTGAAGATCACAGCCAACATTGCTTTTTATAATTTCATATTGAGGAGCATTATTTATATATTGTTCCATTATTTGCCCACACAGCTTTCCACTGAGTGATGGATATCTCTGCAACTTTACTTCGGAGACTCTGCCTCTCTGGGATGCTCTTTTTATTTCCAATTATGGTGCCAGTTAACCTAATTAGTTGTGAAATGTTCCTCCCTGTGTTGTCTTTAGCATTATACAACTTTACAGTCATTATACAACTCCCTGTGTTGTCTTTAGCATTAGACAACTTTTAAACTTTTAATTAGTGAGATGTTCCTCCTTGTGTTGTCTTCAGCATTATACAATTTTTTTTATAGTCTTTTGTTGCCCCCTCTTGCCTACTTGTGATTACCCTGAGAGCCTGTGGACAAGTTTCATGCCCATGGGGGGTCTGTGTGTGCAAATAATATATATATATATTAACATAATATTACCGTAACATCCCCTTGAATTTTGCCTGTTCACCCATTGGCCAAATGTTGCAAGTTATAGAGATAGATAGATAGATAGATAGATAGATAGATAGATAGATAGATAGATACGTTATTCATCCCTTATACAACCATAACACAACAAACACACATGCACACATACAGTATATCTCACATACATAAAAATCACTCACAGAAATGTAAAAATTACAGAGCATGCATGTGAAGTGATTACAAAGGTTTGGCATAGACTGACCATGTGGTGCATTGACCATGATAAGGTGCTATGGAGTGTGTGCAATGGTGGTAGTGTAAAAAGTGAACAGTGCAGGGATTGAACAGTGCAATAACTTTGCGTGTTGATAAATATTATAGTAACTATGACTTTGAAAAGACCAGACAAGAATGTAAACATAATAGAATTGCTTAACAAACAAGAAAAAGAATATACTTTAAGAATATATATAACAGGGAATAAGTTATAAGATGTTATGACCCCAGTCCAGATTGTGTAGAAGGGCTAATATAGCCTGCAAAAAAGGTGGACAGCAGACAAAGTGATATGATGATGAAGCAGGCTCATGCTGATATGGGATGATGAAGCAGGCTCATGTTGATATGATGATGAAGCAGGCTCATGTTGATATGATGATGAAGCAGGCTCATGCTGAAAAGTCCATTTCTCCCTTCCTCTTTTGTGTGGAACTGAAAAGTTGGATGGCCCTGGGGACAAAGGACCTCCGCAACCTGCCAGTGAACATGCTCCTCTGTTTATTGAGCGTGCAGTGTAGTGGGTGGCGTTCATTGTCCATGATGGCCAGAATCCTGCTCATGATCCGTTTCTCTACAGTCATTGTGAGTGACTCCAGCCAGCAACAAAGCCAGCTTTCTTTACCAGCCTGTTCAGTCGCCTGTTTGTCAGTTATAACCTGGAACACGCACATGCACACACACACACATACATATACACACACATACACATACACACACACACACTGGCAACGCTGAAGGTAGAGGAAGTGTTCCTGCATGTGGACAGTTGTCAATTTGACATCGACTCTTCCTGGTCCTGTTGTTTAATAGTGTGAATGTTTTCCTTAAAGATGCTAGTGACTAAAAAACAAGGGTCCAAAACCAAATGTAAGATTTGTACATGATATGTACTTCTCATGTTGCTTTAGTAGTTGCTGGACTGGTGCATGTTATGTGTTCCAATTTCCCCTTTAAGGCACATTTTGAAACATTGTAAACAATTATTAGCATCCGTATAAATTATGTGTTTATTGCTATTCTCCTGTAGTCTTACCAACATTTTAAATTGCTCACTGTTAAATTTAACTATTGTATTGTTTTTATTTGTATGTCGCTTTGGCCAAATCCCATAACCATAACCATAACCATAACACATAAACACACCCACACATACATGCACGTACACATGCACACACACACACACACACACACACACACACACACACACACCCACACACACACACACACACACACACACACACACACACACACACACACACACACACACACACACAACCACACACAAGAGAGGGAGAGGGAGAGAGAGAATGTGCAGAACTGGACGGTGGTCATATTTTGTATCGCTCTGTGGTACATCTAGTTTTTAATGAAATAATACAATTTGTCAACATTTTATGTATTGTCTATGTTCTTTTTGCAACTAAATATGGCTTAACAAGACTTGATTATTATTACTATTTGTTTACACATTTTTTACACAGTGTCCCAACATTTTTGGAAACAGGTTGTCAGTCCAGATATAAAAATTCCAATAGGACAGAGTCAGGCATGGCACCAAAGCACACATTCACAGGGGTACTGTATATTTACCTGGGTCAGAGCTATGTGTGTATTTGTATGTGTGAGTATATTTATTTGGCTGCTGTGGGTTTGTCCTTATATCCTTTTGAGTGTTTGCTACTGTGTGCTATTTACTGAGTCATGATAGATAAATAGATAGATAGATTACTGTTGTCGACAGCATTTTTGTGACACCTGATCAGGACTTGTATTGCATGTTTAAAACATTCTTTGAGGTCATGGAACAAATGCTCCTTCTCAGGTTACGAAATGACCTTTCCAACCCTGTGGGAAACAGGTCCTTGTGAAGCACACTGTGTCAACAAACAAAAACAAGCTGATTCTCAGTGAGTAGCTGTCAGTGTCCCTCTGAGCTCATTACAGGAAACACAGTACAGACATGCGCAGATACATATATGGCCACAGTGTTCTTGAGCCATTCTGTGTAAACCATAATAACTGATTCTGGATCAGAAGCCATCGCGGGGAAACACTGTGTGCTAGTCATAAATAAACAGACAAGGAGGTGTGGGCAAGCTAGAATCTGCCTCCTCCGAC
>NC_055965.1:3975011-3997511 GCF_018492685.1 Alosa sapidissima | reverse complement strand
TGACACAGGACTTCTGGTAATTCAGATTAAAACTTAAGTTGTCTTATGTAATGTTTAAATTGTAATGTTTAAATTCTTCATTAACAGAGAAATTAGCAGCCCAGACCAAGCTGGGAAATAACTGTCATAGCTGTGAACAGACACTCCTTCATCAGGCCCCACATCTTTAAATGTGTAAGTGTTCATTTTTGGCGGGTGTTTTGACATGATCATTCTTGTACAGCCAGAGTTAGGTGTTGAGAAGTCTAGCGTGTGTGTGTGTGTGTGTGTGTGTGTGTGTGTGTGTGTCTGTGTCTCTGTGTGTGTGTGTGTGTGTGTGTGTGTGTGTGTGTGTGTGTGTGTGTGTTAGTGTGTGTGTGTGTGTGTGTGTGTGTGTGTGTGTGTGTGTGTGTGCATGGTGTGTGTGTGTGTGTGTGTGTGCATGTGTCTGTGTATGTGTGTGTGTTTAAATGTGAGGGGGGGGTGTGAGCAAGGGGTTAACACTTGTCTGTCACGTGTGTCACACCACGCTGGGTCACCCGCAGTTCAGCGTGCCACTGGTCTGGCTAACGCTAACGAGAAGTGAGAGTGAGCCACTCAGATGGAGGACAGAGAGAGGAAGACAAACTGGGTGAGAGGAGGAGAGGAGAGTCCAGAGGAAGGGAGGATTAGAGAGGAGAGAAGAGGAAAGAGAGGAGAACAGGGGGATTGGTAAAAAGGAGGAGAGGAGAGCCAAGAGAAACTGAACAAGTGAAGTTGGGGGAGGAGAGAAAGGAAGAGAAGAATAGAAATGAGTGGAAAGTGGAGGAGAGGGGGAAAAATAATCTTAAGAGGTGAAACATGGAAAACAAGAGAAAAGGAAACAAAAGGGATGAATGGAAAGGGGGCAGATGAGTGGAAGAGAGGAGCGGAGGAGAAGAGGGGAGCGGAGCAGAAGAGTGAAGTGTGTGGGGGAAAGGTTGGAAATGCAACTCTCATTTGCCTGCATTAGGGCCTGGCCCGCGGGCCTTTCCACGGTGAGGAATGTGCATCAGCTCAGCTCTGAATGGCGCGCAGTAAGCTGCAGAGCAACAGGAGGCTCAGCGTGGAGGCTGTCGGAGTCTGGGGACGCACAGGGCCAGAACTGGACTCACCGGGCCCGGGCCACACCGAGAGAGAACAGGTCCTAGAGGAAGATCAAAGTCAGGTGGACAAAAAATAGAAAACCCAGACAAGGGAAGGGCTAATGACTCATTATGTTGTTCACATGTTGTCTGGTGAGAGAGAGAGAGAGAGAGAGAGAGAGAGAGAGAGAGAGAGAGAGAGGCCAAATGGAGAGCCATGTCTCCTTTAATAATGAAGCATCCCTGCCGAAGGCAAAAAGGTCAAACAAGCAGCAGCTCCGCTCGATGGCCAGAGGAGCAGGGGAAAATCAAAGCACGTTAAGCGTTCCCCATGGAGAGAATGGAGAGGAGAGAGACAGAACGAGAAAGAGTGAGCAAGACTGAAAGAGAGAGAGAAACAGAGTGAGAGAATGTGTCAGCAATTAGCATGGCATGATTTTATGGAGATAGGCTATTCTGCTCATTGTGAAGGCTACGTTTAGGTACTAAAATTACTTCAAAAGAGATGAATGTAATATGAGCACAATTTATTTCAGGGTTTTGAGTGTGCCTAGCCTACTGAAGGCTATATGTGTTTAACGAAGGGTTATATTTGAGCAGAGCATGTGTGTGTGTGTGTGTGTGTGTGTGTGTGTGTGTGCGTGCGTCCGTGCGTATGTGCTGGCAGAATTTTGTAGTCAGAGAGCCCTACTTCACATTTTTGCCAGCCCCCACTCGTTTCCCCTCTTCTCAATAGCAGGCACTTGGCTGCTCCCTTAGCTGAGGCATGTCACTGGCTTTAATGGACTCTGACAAACACACAAATCACTGGACTGGTTTCCTGGCAACTGGAGGGGATACTGGACCCTGGTGGAGCCAAAAATGTGCTCGGGAGAGGAAATTGATTCCATAGAACTGTTCAAAAATGACCAAGTCAATAGCCGGCGAGCGTAGCAGCAAAGCCTGAGCATTGATTGGTGCTTGTGTTAGCTTTCCAGCCGATAAGACGAGTCGACGGACGCCGCTGGCTTGCTGCCAAGGCCCGCAGCATTAATAGTGCATGAGCACCGAGACTAGAGGTGCGGCGCGGGTCCGCTGCCGGCCAGCGATATGTCCCCCCTACACATCCATTCCTCTTTCTCTTTTTTTCTCGTTCGCCCACCATTTTTCTCTTCTCCTCAACCACTCCCTCTGGCTCGTTTGCTCTGCTCTCTGGCTCCCTCGTGTGGCTGTGCAAAGATGTGGCGCGAGAGAGCACAGTATTCCCTCCCTCTTCAGCTGATAAAGAGCTCTTTCAAAGGTCACCTCTGGAATATCTTCCACTAAAAGTCTTATTGGTCCTGTCCTGTTTACAGATATCTAAACCTTACATTTAAATCATTAACTAACATTCCTATTTGACTAATATTTGATATTTACATGTATGCAGAAGTGATGGGTTACACATTGTTGTGGCATCTGTGGTATGAAGCCCTGCTTTACCTCTCTCTCTTGTGGTTTACTGTGGGAGAACACTATTGTCTGTGGTGCATGGTAATTTATCCAGGGCAATGGGTATGATAAAACTGGATTCATCCAGGGCAATGGGTATGATAAAACTGGATTTATCCAGGGCAATGGGTGATAAAACTGGTTGTTGTCTAATAAGTTTTCCGGCGCATTGGACAGAAGAGATTATACAATAGGGAGTAGCCAGCCATTGTCTTAAATCTCTTTCATGAGACTCTTTTTCAATGCTTAAACATAAAAGCCTGAAACTTATTTGACCCGCTAAGAAAAAAGATGATTAGATGGGCTATGGACACCAACCCCACAGCATCGCAAACTTTTCATTTCAGCCCAGAGAATGGCACTACATGCTCAAAATGGCAGAACATGGGAAAGCGCTGCATGTCCTTTATCCATAATCAGGGGCTCTGTCGTTAACATTCTGCAGTTCTAATAGCTCTGAGCCCATTTTGGAGAACTGTAATAACTGCTGGGGTCGGACTGGTTGCACAATTATCTCTTTGAACAGGCGCTCCTTCCCACAGGTGTTGTTAATTAATCTGGCCCCTTCAAAGCAAATCGCTGTCAGGTGTGTTTAGAGAAGAGACTTGCAGGGAGGCAGACTGCGCAACAAGAACTGTCCAGTCATTCCTCTGGGATTCTATAAGCTCTTGCTTTTATCAGTCTGTCATTTGATATGGATGTAAAAGGAGTCAACTGACACAAAAAATGAAAAGAGAAATCTGGGGGCTTTTCTCTGGACTTGAAGGAATCCAGTTGATAGAACACCATGTGCTCATGGTGTCATTCTTTCAACCTTGAACTTGACTTATTTATATATTTAATATTTCAGGCATATTTATGACATCATTTAGGTAATGGTTTGTGTAAATCTGTAAATTACAATTTGTATTGAGTTGCAAAATAAAACAAAGCAAGTAAAAAATATGTTCAAAACTTTCACAAAATATACTTACTAACACTGTCAGAATCACAGTGCACTGATTATCTGGCAATAGATTTGTTTATAAACTGAAAGAAATATGATGTACTTTATCTTGATTCAATTGATCTTCACAATAAATATATTGCTTTATTGCGAAGATTTTAACACACGCTTCAAGGACACTGCATAGAGTGAGTAAACATTTGAACATTTGAACAGGCCTAACACAGCTGTTGCCTTCGTTATTGTCCAACATCACAGAGGAATCACAGTGTTTCACAGCAGTACAGCCATATCCACCTACACAAAGCACACAGCATTGAGATTCATGTCCCTGAGCTCATTTGGCAGACAGACAAGGGAGGAGAGGCTCTGAACAGCTGGAGCTGAGCTGATGAGGACTTTATGGAAAGAGGCAGAAAAGCAAGAGTAGGCAGTTAGAGGGGATAATGATGGCCCTGGCTCCACTGAGACAAAGACCCGTGTTATGCACACATGTGAATTCCCACTGAGCCACTGATTGTTTTTAGTCCTTGCCTGAAAACATCAATTGAGTCATTATTATTTTGATATTTTTTTTTTTTTTTTTTTTTTTTTTTGCAACGGTTACCTGAAACCTAATGGCTGGTGAGAACAGGAGGATTTTTGTTGGATAAGAAACACCCACTGTGATTAAAAATAAGATTAACATTTATACACAATATACTGTAACCTCAACGTGAATGTCTCAGAGTCTTTGGCTGTCTCTCAAACCGCCTACTTGCACACTTCAAATACTTAGTTTAAGTATATAGTGCAGATATTGGGAGAAATAATAAGCATTGAAAAGTGGGCACAATGCAAGTAAGCGCTCAGTGCACACTAGCAGTGCTACTGACTGAAGTATACGTGATTTAAGACACAGTCTTTGTTAGGCCACTCAAAGGCAATGCGCTACATGGAATTTAAGATTCATCATTATTGTAACACCACGCCGTGTTGCCTACACCTGTCCAAAATGTAGTTTTCTGATTTAGCAGCAAATTTCTACAGTTAAAAATCAGAAAATAATTAACATGGAATTGAATACATGGAATTGCTGAAGACAGTAGACACATGAAAGCAGTCTCCAGAGGATGTAAGCACACATCAGTGTGCTCCTCGGAGTACAGATAAGAAAAACCAGCGAGGAGAGCAGCAGCAGCACACAGCCATGAAACTGTGGGCAGGAGAGCCCTTGTGCTTTGGGTTCACTCCCAACACAACCACAGAGAGATGAAAGAGAGAAGCCGTGCGGAAAGAAAAGAAAATAGACAAAGGAAAAAATGATTCATTCTGTTGCAGGGTGTTGGCACCAAATCGGACAAAAGAAGGATTGCAAAATAAGGCTTTTGGTTCCATATGGTTGATTCTGTTTGGTTGTCTTTCTTTTCAGCCTGCTGTGTTTGTGTTGTTTCAGGCTGATGTTTTTATGCAAAAGCATAGATGGGCTGAATGTGTAACAGTGCCATCTGCGTCAGTACATGCGGTCATGTTTGGAAACATTTCCAATTGTTTACATTTGCTCCCACCATCATCTCTGTTGCTCTATTGTGAACTGTCTGTCTGCTTTTTTAACCACAATAAACAACACCAGCATGGCGATAAATATTATCGGTGATTTCACAACATCATGGAGGATTAGGGTATGATAGCAGACCATTCCTGACAGATGAAACATTTGGTTTCTTCAGACTCTATTTCTGTAAACAAAGCTTGTAGGGCCACTCACAAACACAGTGAACTCATGGATGCTGAAGATGACAATCAGACAAATCACACAACCATTCTGTCCACAGTCCCATGTTATCCTGAATTCAGAACTTCTCTTTCAGACTGTGGACAGAATATTTGTGTGATTAGCCATGTCAACCCAGAAAAAATCTCTGGGCTAATTCTTAGTGTGAGAGGCAGCATTTATTAAAGGTAGTGGCAGAAAAGGAAAAAACTAAAACATCCGTTGTTATGAATGCAACATGGTGACAGTTGGAAACCATGTTAGTGAATGGCTCAGACACAAATATATTCATTATGAACTACATTTAAAGTGTCATGCATATCTACACTGCAGCTGTTCTGTCAACTTTTACTTTCCTGGCAGTGTTTATACAGTTTTTCCAAATATGTAATTTGCTGTTACTGATGAATTACTGATGAATAACGGTCACTGAGACAAAACTATCGCAAGGTGCAGTATTGCATTGTTTTTAAGTGAATGAAACTCATGTGTTGAATAACAGAACAGCTGTAAAGGGGAAATGAGGCATGAGCCATCCAGAGCTCGTAGTTTTCCACTGTAAACTCACTGCTGACACACTGAAATACTGTTTCTGGCTGAGCTTGCGTCCCAGCCTTCATTGTCTGTCAGTATTACGGCACCCGTCCTCCTTTGCTGATTGAGGAGTCCAGCTTTTCCTTGACTTCCAGCTCCTCACACATGGTCCTCCCATCACGGCCAGTCAAGTCCTGCTCATTCAGCCAGATAGATTTTCAGCTCACAGTGAGGACCGAAGCTTCCCTTTTCACCTATCGTCTACGTCTGGTGAAACATGTATTTCAAAGGCACGGAAAAAATGGACATGAATGTTTATTTTTTAAGGAAGATATATGCTCAGTGTTGTATCTGCCAAACACAGATCCATAAGTAACTGACCAAATCCTGTCCTTTCTGCATTTGCAATAAGACATCTTGGACGACTCTATTAAAGAGTGAAATATTGCATACTGTAATGTCTGCAACTCAAATCAGGGAGTTTCCATGGAACTGTTATATATGGACCTAGACATTCAGAGCCGAACACAGATGCACTGATGTTTTTTTTCCCACAAAGCAGAAGCAATCCATTGACTATCTTTTGATGCTTCTATTTATCTATCTATTCTATCTACAGACTGTTTGTACATATCTAAATAAATATTTCAATATTAATATCTATGGTTGGGGGATGTGATAGAAACGGTATACAAATATCAGATGGTTCAAACTGTTACTAGAATGTACTTCCCTAAGGATATGTAGGAGTTAGTAAAAATACAGTGCATTTAGAGGCCAGCAAACAGAAGGACATCTACTCAACTCTCCATTTATTCAAAAATAATATTAGGTGTTGAAAACTCAGATACCAGAGCCTCTCCATGACACTTATGAATCAGTGTTACTGAGCTTCCAGCTAAGACACACCAGTCTCAATATGGCCTCTAGTGTTTCCAGAGTGTTCAGTCTGTCATTGTTTAAATAGTCTTTCTCTCTCTCTCTCTCTCTCTCTCTCTCTCTCTCTCTCACACTCACTCACACACACACACACACACACACTCTCTCTCTTATGACTCTGTTTTTCCATGTTTTAATTGGTGTTTTCAGTAGTTCTGACATTTCCCTTCAATGTTTCTTATGAACATGTGCCACAGTAGATTAAAGGTTAAAGAAGCAGGCATGCCACTTCACAGGAAATGCTGTCTTGTGCAAAAATCTTTGGCAATAGGGAAATTTCCCCCTGGTGTTTTTGCAGGGATTGCTGAAGAGCAACTTCATGTTGGGGGGACAAAACATAATGTGTAGCTGTACTGTCACACCAGTGAATCACTGTGAGACAATTTGAATGGAAAATTCTACAAACATCACACACCCACCTATTCTACAGAATCTACTGAACATGACGATACGATTTGAAATGTAAACAAGCTAAGGGCAGCACCATAACATTTGAAATGTAAACAAGCTAAGGACAGCACCATAAAATTTGAAATGTAAACAAGCTAAGGGCAGCACCATAACATTTGAAATGTAAACAAGCTAAGGACAGCACCTTAACATTTGAAATGTAAACAAGCTAAGGGCAGCACCATAAGATTTTCAGATGCTGCTCACATTTACAAAATAATTATATGACAACCACAAACTAGAGTATCTTGAAGGGTGTGTATTTTAGTGGTGTGTAGAGTAGACACTCAGGTCACTTGTGTCCATGCAGGATTATAATAGGATTAGGATAATTTTGTTTACCAGTTTTCCCATTAACATCACACTAGGGTCTATGTGATAAAGCTGTGCTTTTATTTATTGTTAGAACCTGCATAACAGGATTAAATGATTGTATTAATTTGCCATCTACATTCTGATGGTATAGTTTAGGTTTGGTTTATTTTAAAAGCAAAAAGGAAAACACTTTTGTAGAAAAGAAATACATCTTATACGTTGTATGTTTTCTAAATATAAAACATTAAATAAACATCTTAAAACATTGTGGAAACATACAAAAATAATTCTCACATAAAATGTCTAATATTTCCATACTGTTTGACAATAATTAATAGCTGAAAGAAATTAAGCCATTTGATTATTACTCAAGATGAGACCGCACCATGTTTCAGGCAGCACTCTGGTCCAAGAGGCCCAGTATTTAAATGTTATATATAAAAGTTTACAAAAGATATCACTTCCATATCCCTTACCAACACACTCAGTCTTAACATCAGTACACACTGCACCAGGTACCCACCATAGCACAGCAATTTTACACAGCCCATGGGCTTCATCTGTTACTGTCTATCACCAGAGGAAAATAAACACAGTCAAATCTTGTGTTTCTTCCATTCACCACCACATGTAAAACAATTGCACTGTGTGAATTTACACCTTCGAGGCATTTGTTAGAACCAACTCAACTGAATTCAACAAAACCAATGTCATTAAATGCGTCATACCAACACATTCATCATTAAAGTGACAACATTTTTTACTTCACAATCTGGTCCCAGAGCTGGTTATAAACAGGAGCGAAACCAGCTGGAGAAAACACAGTGATGACGTAGTGAAAACAGAGAAAGAGAGAGAGAGAGAGAGAGAGAGAGAGAGATCAGAGAGAGTGATACCTCAGATACAACGCAGACACGCACTCCAGTACGTCTGCATTCCAGGCATGACTGTCAGTGACACCTGTGTCATGCCAAAAACCTCAGCACACTCTGAGAATGACTCCAGAGCACTCAGCCCATAGACAGCATACAATAAACAGTACATATCCATACATACACATACCATATACAATCTGTGGTCGAGAAGAACTATACTCTCTCCCTCTTCCAAAACAGACTATCTGTTTCTGGTGAAATAAAAGCAGCATCATCTACATTACAAAAAGTGTAGTGGTTTAGCTGAAAGGCAATGCCCTTTAACGGTAAGGTTGTGCAAGATGAAATAGGCTATAGTAATTAGGAGTAGATTATGCTATAGCATAAAACTGTAACAGCTCAGTACTGAGCAACACATCTCATAATAATCATTATAATAGCCCATTATAATGAGAAGAGCTAGTGCGAGCACTGTGCTCAGACCTAATGCAAACTGTCATGTGTCTGTTCGGTCAGGTAGCTTAGCATGTTTTTGGGGACATGCTGGAGAAAAACACCATCATTTTTCGGTGCCTCATTGGATCCTGAAGATTCAAACTGAGATAGGTGCCACTGTACTTGAGGGTTACAAAATATAGCCTTATATGGGCACACTGAAGTGGCACCTTTTCCAATTAGAACCCCTAAGGACCCGAGGATATAGCTTTGAAAATGTCATGCTTTTTGACTGTAGTGTCCCATGCTATTAAATGCTAAAAATGCTATTATGCTACCTGACTAGTTAAATCTACAAAAACAAAATATTTTCAAAACATGTTAATAACATATTAAAAAGTATTCTTCTTCTTCTTCTTCTTCTTCTTCTTCTTATTATTATTATTATTATCAACATTATTAGTATTGTTGCTTTTGTTGTTGTTGTTGTTGTTGATGTTGTTGTTGTTATGGGGCTCAGTGAGCTTATGTAGGTAACAGGTCAACAGCACCAGTGGATGTTCTGGGATGCCCTCTCAGCTCCTGGCTTCTGACCGGATCACTAGAGGTCACCAGAGGTCGGGCTCGACCCACACGACCTTCTGCTGTTCCTCCACCACGGCGCCCTGGATGAGGTCCAGCAGGGCCGCCTCCCTCCAGCACTCGGGCTGCAGCATCCGGTACAGACACGGCAGCTTGTCCAGCAGGGGCTCCTCGGCACGCGAGCTGTCCAGCAGCTGAGCCTCCGACACACTGTGGTGTCGCAGACGATGTCTGTGGAGGGAGAGGTGGAGAGAGGTAGAGAGAGAGGGTGAGAGAGAGAGAGAGGGGGGGGGGAAGAGATGGGGGGTTATGGATGACTATTGATGAATATCAACATGAATGAATGTTGAAGTATAGGAACATGCCAGAGAGATCAACAGAGAAAAGCTGCTGAGCGTGTGTACTTGAGTCGGGAAGTGCTGCACTTAGTGGCGGCGATGAAGATGATGATGGGGAAGATGTCCGCCCTGTGGAGACGCCGCACACAGTCCAGCCCCAGCGGCAGGACACAGTGGGTCCCCTACAGCAGCCAATCACAACGCAGAGATGAAATGTGCTGTATGGGCGGCCTGTATCATCCTGCCTACACCATGGCCTCCAGTGACCGGGTTAAGTGAACTCATTAACAATGGTGATTTGGATCAGTTACAGTTTTCTGATTATTTTTTGAAAGACTGTAGTCATGTCTTTTAAATTAGTGTGATAACTTAAACCTGTCATGTGACCAGTGAATCAAAACAAGCTGTTATGTCATGAGTGTTCATGGCCTATTTTGCTGTGAAAAGTGTTCTGATGGTGTAAGAGTGTTCTGATGGTGTAAAAGTGTTCTGATGGTGCAAGAGTGTTCTGATGGTGTAAAAGTGTTCTGATGGTGTAAGAGTGTTCTGATGGTGTAAAAGTGTTCTGATGGTGCAAGAGTGTTCTGATCAGAGGCGATTCTAGAGTCTGTGGGGCCCCCAAGCAAAAATGTCAAGGGGGCATTACCGACCAGTGTTCATTACCATTATGTTAGGCTATAAATAATCTGATACCAACGGAAAATGTATTAAATAAAAGGGTAAGGCTATTTGCACCCCTGGTACAATTAGCAGTGTATGCTATTCGTACCCTGGTGCAATAAGAAGTGAATTCTATTCGTACCCCGGTGCACACAGTAATGTGTCCTATTAGTACCCCGTCTGGTACAAATATCAATGTATGCTATTCGTACCCCGGTGCACACAGCAATGTGTTCTATTAGTACCTCGTCTGGTACAAATATCAGTGTATGCTATTTGCACCCCTGTGCATTTAATCTGGCATATTGATCAAACAATGTAATTTTTTTTTTTTTTTTAAAACAAGCAACATGTTTTTTTGTTGTTACATAACAGAGTGTGAATAGCTCAGCTGTGTAATAGACACTCTGAATAAGGTATGCTGTTTGCATCAATGTACAGTTAGAAGTGGATGCTATTCTTACCCTGGTGTTTATAGTACTGCATGCTATTTACACCCTGGTGCATGAACTAGCTAATTGTTGCAAACAAAACTTCCGTTTGAGAACCGATTTCTTGTTCAAATTGCGCGCCTTCTCTCCAGAGACATTGGTACACATGCACACTCACTCTGCCAAAACGCATCACACAGGAATTGAACCCCGGTCTCCCACGTGCTGGCCCTTGCCTGTTACCACTACACTATCTGCTTGTATGTGTTCACTGAACAAAGATTATGAAAATAAAACACAACTTTTCCATCTCAATTTTAATTTGAACAGATATTAGTACTGAAACCGTTCAGAATTCTTCACTTTCTGCTGACGAAAAAACGAATGTCGGCCATGTTTTTTGGGCACGCGAGCAACATGTTTTTGTTGTTATGTAACAGGGTGTGAATAGCCCAGTTGTACGAATAGGGGTACGAATAGACACTCTGTAAATAAAACCTTTTTTTTTTTTATTCCAAATATTCCAAACATGAAAAACTTCTTTGGATAAAGTCTATCTTTTATTCTTAAATAAGCTACTTGGTTGACCCATCTCCTGACAATGTTACAATGTTTATTGTTTGCTTACAAGAATTATTAGCATGCAGAGTGAGAAGCGAACTAAAGGAGTTGGAGCTGGGAGAAAAATAGCTGGGCCTATAAACAGGAATGGAAAGAAACATTTGCGTTCATCTTACCCGGTTTCACAAATGCAAAACCTGTGTATCAGATATGAAACAACGCTGTCACAATAAATAATATCATACCACACTACAAAATGCAGCTATTTGCTCCAAACAAGCACAAAGGTGCAATATTGAAGCGCTGGCCGAGGACTATGCACAGCTAGCAGGATCCAGTGCATTCTGGTGTTCTTTCTCATATTTGTTTAAGCACCAACTCACAGTCTGATTGGTGAATAGGCTATTTGTAAATCGATATCGTAAAACAAAAGATTTAAAAAAAATAGGACTGCCAGAATAATTTGACTGGGCCAAACAATATCAGTGGCGCAGCTTTGGCCGCCTGTTGCCAACCCATGTCGATTATAGTTTAAACTCGAGGTGTGTCAATGATATTTTAATTTCATGTCGACTGAGGCGACTGGGATTTTAATTTACTTCTTACTGATGACGTAAGAGTGTTCTGATGGTGTAAAAGTGTTCTGATGGTGTAAGAGTGTTCTGATGGTGAGATGGTGTAAGAGTGTTCTGATGGTGAGATGGTGTAAGAGTGTTCTGATGGTGAGATGGTGTAAGAGTGTTCTGATGTGCTCTCTGTTGGTGCTGATCCACTCACCCTCTTCATGATCTTCTCCACACCCTGCAGGGTGTAGCAGTGGTGGGTGCTGGGGTCTCCACACTCCTCTAGAACCTCCCCTTTCTGCACCCGCACCGCATGCTCACTCGCACTCAGCGTTTCTGACAGGGAGAGGGGTGGGGGTCATTTAGTCAATAACCTACACTAGACATTGTGGTCAATAGTGTACACTAGACCTTTCCACTGAAAGGGTTTATTCATAACTGCACAAAGCATCATAAATCAACTGTTACATGCTCTAAATGAAGAAACAATGACTAACATATTACAGTCTGTAATCAGTAAGAAGCCTGTTCCTGTAATAAAACCAGATCATAAATATACAAATATTCACCGAGCTTCAGGAAAAGACATTATTACTCGGACTGTAAACGCAAGCATGAATACAAGTGATAAGTGATGCTTTTACGGGAATGTACAACTATAATGGTTAACTCCAAATGCTTGTTGCCTTGCCAGTAAGTGAAAAAAGCTCCTGAGTCCAGTGTTATGGTATTCTATATATATAACGCTGCCTGGCCACATACCAGGTTCACAGAGCTGGTAGCCCTCCATCTCTGCCAGCCTCTTGTGGAGGACCCGGCCAAGGACTGTGGGAAGGAGGAGGACCGGGCGGCAGACAGGCGGGTAGTGGGGTGTGACCAGCGTGTACGGCATGAGGGTGACACAGCTCCTCGGTGTGCTGCCATCACCTGGAGGAGAAGAGCATTACAACAGAGAAACTCAGGACTCTCCAGTGCTTGTTGTGCTTTAAAGCAACACCAAAGAGTTTTTTGAACCTTAAAATAATGTTTCCAAAATCATTTCAGTGGTTCATCAACTCGTAACAGGGTAAACGGCACTTCTGCATTCGCTTCGCAGCCCTCTATCGGCTATACCGCACTATGTAAGTTTGTCAGATCAGGTAGCGGATCTGTAGTTCGATGGAATGAGACATTAGAAACTACAAATTTGACATGCACTGATGTCGCAATACATCGTACTTTCATAAATCATATTCTACTTTGTCTGTGGATTCGTTATTTGCAAAGCCGGTGCTGGATATACAAATACCGTGCGTGCGACAAAGGTAAAGTTCTTTGGTGTTGCTTTAATTAGTCTTTATGCAGAATTCTGACTAAAAAACCTGTTTCACACACTGAAACCCTGCAGTCAGTCACTCATTATGTTGAGTCACTCTTTTCAGTGTAGGCACAATGACTCAACACACTCAAGATTTAAAAGCCCAGTCTGGTCGTTTGAAAGGGCTGTTGGACTCACCGTCCTTCTTCACACTGACCCAGAGTGGGTTGCGTGGTTGCCGGCCGGTGCTCACAATCCGCACGGCCTTCTGCTTCCCCTGAACACGCTCCACCTGCACAGAGAGATGAGGTCAGCTTTATTTCGAAGAAAATATCTCTGTAGCAGAGAGATGAGGGGCGGGAGTCAAACTGGCACACTAGAGAACTCAGAAAAGGTTCTCTGTACTGCCAAGGAGAGTAGAGAACTCAGAAAAGGTTCTCTGTACTGCCAAGGAGAGTAGAGAACTCAGAAAAGGTTCTCTGTACTGCCAAGGAGAGTAGAGAACTCAGAAAAGCTACTCTCTACTGCCAAGGAGAGTACTGTAGGATTAAAAGGGAATAACACATCATAGTCACTGTAACAGTAAACGCAAGCATGAATACAAGTGGTAGTGTGTGCGTGGTAGTGTGTGTGTGCGCGTGTTCTATGGCACCATGTGTACACCTGAGCTTGAGAAGCAACTGCTAAGAAAGAGAGTCCGTAGGATCACTAACAAAACAATATTGTTATTTTTTAAGATTCAGAGGACCTTGGTGAGAACTGAATCTGATAAGACAGCGGGAAATACCGGAGGCAAACACAACTTCCCTTACTAGTCTGTTATCTTGTTTGATCAAACTCAAACCTTATACTTGTACCGTAAATCTACTGTTTCCTTACTGAAAGGACTAAATGCAAAGGAATGTCTTGCTGCAGATGTCTGTGTTTGGCTACAGTCCTATTAAGCCTGCTCAACCTCACTCTGCACACACTGATCCCCTACCATCTGACTGACAGAACAAAGAGAGACACATCTATTGTCCTACATAAGGTTTTAAAGTTTATCAGTCAGTGTACCTGGGCACCTGACAAAGCCTTCTTCATATGAGAGCACACTGACTTCGAAACAGACAGTCGTGACTTGGACCTAAATCAAGATTCAGCAGATATAATCTCACCTTTTTGTGAGCTCGATGCTGGAAGGTCATGTCTTCTATTGAATGAATCAGCAAACGCTGAGCCCTGAAGGACGCACAAAATGAAATTACTGTACCACAAAATTACCCACGGTCTGATAAATCATACAAATCCTCTCCAGGAAAATCATTTGCCCTTGAGCACTTTCTACTTTCTAATCCATATAACAACTACAAAATATAATTGACAAATCTGGACTGTACACCGCACTGGATATTTCACTGACTTTATCAGTCCAATAAGTGGGTGTACTTTTTGAGACAAAAGTCTCACAAGTTGACTTGATGAAGTCTGCATACTCAGACTTGGCCAACAATGCCTTAAGTATGCCTGAAAAGGAAGTGAATGCAGGAGACAGAAAATTTTTTTTTCGATGTTTTGATGTGAGAGTGTGCACCATCAGACCAGTTGATCCAGTTCACCTTCAGAAAATTTTCAAGCACGGTTGGATGGAGCAGCTTATCTTGTGTACAGCTGGGGGCTGAGGCCCGGAGGTGAGACTACCTGTAGTAGTTGGGTTCTGAGGTGAGACTACCTGTAGAAGTTGGACCCTGAGGTGAGACTACCTGTAGTAGTTGGGCACGCTGCCACTCTTCAGGTCCTGCAGCTGGCATGGGTGCACCAGGCTGGCCCACCAGGTGCCCTCGGTGCTGTGGCAGGTGTTGGTGACGTGCAGGATGTCGTTGCACTTGATGGACAGGCCACCGACGGCTGTGCCCGCCGGCACGGACATGTTGACCCGAACGTAGAAAGAGTCCCCCGAGGTGACCTCCCCCTTTTTCAGCTGTTGCCGAAGGCTCTCATACACTGACAACAAAAACAGGAAACAAAACCTGAGACATGAGTAACATGATGTCAAAAAACCTGATGTCTTTAAAGGTAATGCTGGAATCTTCCCAACGCAGTCACGCATACTTGTCACTAGAATGGCAGGGCATGACTATAAACAGCTAGAGACAACACCAAAGGCAAAACCCAAAGAAAACCACCCTGGCAGTTTGTGACCTCACCCTGTTGCTGACTTAAGCTCAAAGCCTTAAAGCAATAATTCCACACGTAAACTGAGACCACACCACATGAAGCATTCAGCAAATAACAACCGCCATTTAAGCCTGCTAAATGGAATGTGTGATCATTGTCATTGAGAAATGCAATTAATGTGGCAATTACTGTAAACAGAGAGCTCTTTCACCAGACTCAAATTCTGAGCTAGATTAGGTGACTCCTTGTGTGAGATGGAGAAAGCCTGGAGTGTACAAGAAGATTGAAAGGTTGACTCCCTGGTGGGAAATAAGGCAGGGAGACTCAGAAAGCAATACAGTTGGCCCTGGCCATGGCGCGGTTTGATTCCCGCCCCGTGGTCCTTTCCGGATCCTACCCCAACTCTCTCTCCCACTCGCTTCCTGTCATTCTCCACTGTCCTATTTCATTAAAAGGCATAACAAGCCCCAAAAATATACTTAAAAAAAGAAAGCAATACAGTCCCCATCCGTACATTTCTGATGTTAAGTTGTGCTGCTCTTACGGTGTCTACTTTTACAAGTCACCATTTATCGGCTACATCCGGCCCCAGCCGTGGCGCGGCTGGGGCACCTGCACCGTACGCCGGCGACCCAGGTTCGATTCCCGCCCCGTGGTCCTTTCCGGATCCCACCCCTGCTCTCTCTCCCACTCACTTCCTGTCATTCTCTACTATCCTGTAAATTAAAGGCATAAAAGGCCAAAAAAAAATACTTTATCAGTTACATCCAGTGTCAGTTCTACCATCTGCGACGGCATTTCTGCCTGTTTACATCTGTGTGGCCATGTGACCTCAGGTCAGTTGTGTGAGCTCTGACTCACTCACCGTCCTGGTTGGGCCTGAGTGAGAGCTGGCATGGCCCCTTAACCTGCCTCAGAGCCCACAGCGCCTCCTCCTGGGTGGAGTCCTCCAGCACCATCCGCAGCACCTGCCTCTCCTCCTCGTACTTCACCTGACGCACACACACACACACACACACACAATATGTAGGTACTGTATGAATATCATATATGTGAGTCTTCAAATAATATGCACCGCATCACACTTGAATGCATATCATCCCAGATGCAGTCCATGTTTCTGGTGTAAGGTTGTTGAAGCAGGGACAGGGTACAGGAAGCAGGGACTGTCATTCCTTGTTGATTTATTATGAGGACAATATGCCTTTAGGTTTATAAGTAAATCTGTAGCATGTATTATGCAGACAGCCACCTACAGGCATGTGACTAAAAAGAGGGAGCAGACTTATGGGAACTGGGAAAAGAGCAGAGGATCCTTCTCCTCAGTAGATGCTCCGGAGGGACCTTTCATTCTTCTCTCTGAGCTGCCTGGGGCATTCCTTCTAAACAAGCGAAAGGATCTGCCGTGTTTAGGAAGGACTTTGACATCCTCAACAAATGGGAAGTGAGCTGAACAGCGAGGCAGCCCAAGGGAGCACACGGAGATGATGTGAAGAGGGATATTCCCCACCGTCTGGAGCACACCTCCCACTTCCCTTTATCTGCACAGAGGATAACAATCTCCCTGGCTAGGAATTCACAGCTACAACATATGCCCCTTTAGGGATATGTGCAAATCCCCACTCCAACTGAATTACACACACACAAGAGAATGAAACTGAGGCTCATTTTGGAAGCGAGAAACTCTAACAAAGAGACTGGTCTGGGACCAGTTTTCAGCCCTCGTGTCTGAGACGTTCCCATCGCTGTTTCTTCTGGCCTGCTGCGGTCTCTCTCACCTCTATGATCTGGGCTCCGGGGCTGACCCCGGACGTGTGAGCAGACGAGCCCTCGGTGACCCGGTGCACGAACACGCCCGTCTTGTTGCCCCCGACGACCTGGATCTGGCTGAGCAGCGCGCCGTCCTGGACGGTGAGGGTGAGCTGGCGCCCGGTTATGCGCACCGCCTGCGGCCGCGAACGCATCAGGAAGGGAGGTGCAGACGCCCGCGACACACTGCCATGGGAACAGACACAGATCAGCACTTTCACTACAAACACATGCTTCACAGATCAGCTTCACTACACTACAACACACACATGCTTCACAGATCAGCTTCATTACACTACAACACACACATGCTTCACAGATCAGCTTCATTACACTACAACACACACATGCTTCACAGATCAGCTTTCACAATCTCTGAGTATGTGCTTGTCATGAGCTCTACAAAATTCAACTGGTCTTGGATCAGTGGGTGCAGAGATACTTAACAGAGGGTACAGGCCAGGGCCCGAATTATCTTTTTGTCTTTAAGGGGGTCTCTCTATCTCATAAAAAGTTGGCACACCCCGCGCATAGCCTAACAAGGCGATACAATTACAGTAAATAGCCTAGGCGCGAGTGGCGCTTTTGCGCAGTAGCCTATATGCGCACAATAGGCCTAGACACACGCACACAATAGACAGAGATTTTTCATAGAAATTGATTCCTTTTAATTCATTTCAACATATTATTGATTGTAATATTCCATATTTAATTTTAATTTCACAATACAAAGATAGACTAAATTTTACTCTGAGTGCCATTCTCAATTTCACAACGTAGGCTAACTCATTTGAAGCAGACCACCGTCTCAGATAGGCTATCCTCAGTGTCAAACACAATAATGCATGTAGTATAACTTATACACAGGGAAAATGCACTAACTGGCAGAAAATAATAAAGCCATTGCAGCCAAACTATGTTCTAGTATTATAGGCTAATGTGCACATAGTAACAACACCTGGGCGTTCAGTCGTCTCGTGTGTTGAACCGTGGGAATAAATAGACAAACAATTTTGGAATTTGCACTGAGATGTTGTCGGGTAGCCATTGAATAGGCTATTCTGCCATCAGAGATTGCTAACAGGTGTTTCAAAATATCTGGGAACTTTTCGGAGCTCTGTGAATGACAGAGGATAGCTACAGATCAGTTCACAGAATCATTGAAGTAAGCTGCATTATGGGCCATAATTTATGGCTTTGTTAATCAACATAGAAGAGGTAAGGCGCAAGTTCAACAGCAAACAGGACTTTTCCGCACGTATCAACCCATAGGCTAGCCCAATGAACGCCTATGTAAATGCACAACACATTCTCATCAAAGCAGGGTAACTTCTTCAGACTTCAGACGAGTGCTGTCAAATCGATCGTATGCGGTTTGCTCATATAGTCTAGTGGTGTGGTGGTGAAGTGTCATCATGCTGCGTTCAAGAGCGTAGGGTAGGTCTACGTCCCGTATTAGCCTATATTTTAATTTCACGTCTGTAATGGTAAGAGATCGAACAGGGATCGATAATGAGCGGTTTTTTAATATTAAATTACAATGCCAGACACCTTCAGATATCAGAGACCCCCTCAGATTTTTGACTTTGTTGCTTTCATGGGAGCCAGTCCTCACTCTATGGGAGCTCGGCTCCCTCTGGCTCCCACGTAATTCGAGCACTGGTACAGGCTGACTTGAACTGTTGGAATGGCAGGTACATAAATATTTATTACACGGCTCTTCAGAGTGCTGCAGAAAGTTCCATTCACATGAATGGGCCTTCCCAATGTTCGGAGGTCTGTTAAATCTATATAATTACCGCTGCAAAGTATATAATGACTGCTGTTATGGCAACAGGGTCGAAGCAAAACCCCTCCACTGCGCGTCAGGGTTCGGTTCGCCCTGTCGGGACTTATTTTCCGATAATTACTGGCGGACAATACATTAAGTATAAGTATACTCTTTTGATCCCGTGAGGGAAATTTGCTCTCTGCATTTATCCCAATCCGTGAATTAGTGAAACACACTCAGGTGAAGCACACACTAATCCCGGCGCAGTGAGCTGCCTGCAACAGCGGCGCTCGGGGAGCAGTGAGAGGTTAGCTGCCTTGCTCAAGGGCACTTCAGCCGTGCCTACTGGTCGGGGTTCGAACCGGCAGCCCTACGGTTACAATTCCGAAGTGCTAACCAGTAGGCCACGGCTGCCCTCAAATCATCCCTTACATAAAAGCGGGTAGGCTATATATTATATCACATTTCTGTTCTTTTAGCATGCGTGGAACACTGGGACCTGTTCATTGAGGAAGACTCATGAGAGAATGGCTGCGTGTCATGATTGGGAGCTGGGTGTGTCTAGTCTACAGATGCAGATATTTAGAGGCTTACGTGTCAAGGCTGCGGCTCTTCTGTGGAAGGGTGGGGAGTGATGCTGACTTGCTGTCTGTAAACAAAACAGGGGGAAAACATTTAGGATCTATTCACAAGGAAGCCATGTGGAAACCCCCTCCCACACACACACACTTCACACTACGGGTACACAAATGCGGTGGTGAGCTAGAGGGCATATATTTGATGATTACATGAATTATTTGAATTACATACATACAGTGGTATGAGGTATTTTCCATAAGATCATCTCTCAATGCAAATCAAACCAGGTATTAGGCTAACTGAAATAAAACCATGGCAATCTCTAGGTATGGTGAAGGGTATGTGATGATGTGGGGCTATTTTAATTCCAAAGACCAAGGGAACTTTATCAGGATGCATAGTATCCTGGATCCATGAAATAAGTGGCCTTTAAAAATAAAAATCTGCCTGCCTCCATGGGAATTTAACATAGGGGTGTGTATACTTATCCCCCTCCTGTATATTAAGGAAGAACATTGATCTATTTATAATACATTATTCATTCACAAAGAAAATTGGTGTCCGTAAAGGTTGGATTTTTCCTCAATTTTTAAATGAAGGCATTAAGATCAATTTCCAAAGGTGATTTTTTATTCCTCTTTTTAGATCCATCAGAAACGCTCGGTGATTCAAGGACTTGGACTCCGTTTCACTCTGTTCCTCTGAACTGACTTCACAGCCTCTTTCAGACTTAAACCTGACAGTCAATACTACTCAACGTACCATTGATAATGACAAAGTCGCTCTCTGTGTCCAAGGAGAAAGGACTGTCTTCTGTCTCGAGGCTACAGAGATGGCAAAGACAGAGTGAAAAGAAAACATTAAGCGAGCAGGCAAACATGAAAAGCAGCCCCCCCCCCCCCCCCCCCCCCCCTCTCCGTCGTAGCTGTTCTCTAATCATCACGCAGCCTCAGAGTGGTGGAGCTGGTTGTACGGGACAGCACCGTCAGCTCAATCTGCCTCTCTGGTTCAGTGAGAACGTCAATAACACGCGAGCTGACCAAACCATGCAGGGGGCAGTGTCAGGCGTCTCTTATGCTGTTTAAGGCCATTTACCTGCATAATGCGTCACCACTTTCTGAAAAAAGCCCTTGTGTTAACAAATGACCCGGATCTTATAAACATAGATCCACTGTCAGAACTGATACCCATGCAAATAAAAACAGGAAAAGGAGGATATAGAGTTCTAGGGATCTAGCAAAGATTAACGGCAGGAATATGGGAGGTATTTGTTGTAAGCACATTTTATGTGGCCACTTTTACTCCCAGTGGAATGAGGAAATTGATATGGAGGCAAACACAAAGTATCCACAAAATATGCAAATGCCTACTCATATCGAACGTTACAGTCCTTCCCCTGAATATGGTTTAGGCTTAGTACTAGAGTGAAAGAAAACTTGAATGAAAATCTCAATTGAAAAAAGTCCTTTTAGTTTAGGATTGAAGTCCATGTAATGTATGGGACACTAGGCGCTAAGGTGCAGGCAGCTACGTGTCTCTCCTCATGAGTGTGATGGGATGAGGCTGCTAGTCACCTGTTGTCCAGGCTCAAGTCAAACTGGCGTCTGCGGAGAGAATCAGAGCCTGGTGGCTCCACATGGCTCGAACGGATGCTGCTCAGTCCTTCGTCACTGACCTGAACACACACACACACACACACACACACACACACACACACACACACACACACACACACACACATACACACACACACTTGATTTAAGAGAGTGACAACTGAAACATTTGGGATGAGATGACAGATGACGTCCTGTCGGGCCGCAGGGTGAGACGAGACGAGACGGGAGACAGGTGCGCTCACCTCCAGGTCGGGCCCGATGGCGTTCATGCGGCACAGCCGGGAGCAAGGCTGAGGGCTGGGCGGGGCGCCCTCGCTGCTGGAGCCGCAATAGCTGCTCTCCCAACTCCACTGCCTGGTCTGTACGAGTGCACACACACACACACACACACACACACACACACACACACACACACACACACACACACACATACAGTTTTAAGTGTCCCAGAAAGCCCAAGGATTTTTCTTTTTTGTATCAATAAGTTACATGATTACAGTATCTGACTATGACCATAACCTAACCTGACCTAATCCTAACCTTTTTCCAACTGGACACTCGCTGAAATGCATGAAAGACCTGTAAACTCCGAGTTACACATTTAACAGTGGTGAACTATTGATTATGGTGAGAGTCCAAATGACATCATGCTGCAGGAATTCCTAGCACGCTAATTAGTCTGCTGGGCTACAGCAACAGGACTCCCTACAACCCACATGTCTACTGCATTGCTTAACACAACTAGTGCTTTTAATTCACAGCTTTTAAACACAGCTCTATTCTCTGAAAATATGTGGTTGAATGCTAATGTTAAAGTGGAAGTATAAAAACCATAAATATGAAACTAAAATGTAGCAAAAAAGGCTCATAAGCAGTTAGACAAGTTGAAACCACCAGAGAAAGAAAGAATCACATTCTTCGTGAGAGCGAGCCAGTGGGGCGATACTTCAGGCATGGAAGAGCACCACTGCCCGAGGAGATGATTAACTGACCGGGGGAAGGAGGTCAGACATCTGTTGGCTACAGGTGTTTGTGTGCTGAGGTGGACTAGTTCATGTTCAAGAGAAAAGGCCTGGAGCTCCTGCACTTCACTGATGCAATAGGTAAGAGGATTTGGACTAATTCACTCTCAAAAGTCCACAATTACGGAATCCAAGTGGTTTACAATAGATAAGAGCATTTACTTCCAAGGCCTGCTATTTGTATAGCAAGAAAATGATCCCAATGAAAGTACTCATAAAATATTTTAAGAATTGTTGCAGGGTGTGGTGAATGGTAACTGGCCATTTGCCTGAGGACATACATATGAAGGAGAGTTTAGATGAAGTCTATGCGAG